>NW_015548269.1:88850-113808 GCF_001515605.1 Sinocyclocheilus anshuiensis
ACACACAGGAGGAGGGGATGACGAGACACACCTGGGAGCAATAAAACCAAGGGAAACACCTGGGACAAATTAAATAAACTAATCAGGACAGGAACAGGAAACTAACCAAATAAGGGCATGGGAAGGCACATGGGGAGCAGGACACACACAAAACATGGAACAGAGTCTGACAACATCTTAGCTATTTCCACTCAGGACAGAGATCTACAACCAGACTTTTTCTACATATCTAAATTGCATAAGATCATTTTAAAATGATGCTAAGAGGACTTCTAACCAAACATCATTCCATTGCATAACTCAGTATCATGTCTGTAACCCGCATATATGACTATAATGTATTAATCACTCATTGTTTATATCCTTTTGAATACCTACTGAATAGTTTATAGCTTTATATGTGTGTTTGGTATATGTGTGAATGATAATCCATGTCTCAAATGTTGATATCAATCAGTTGTTCGTAAAATGTATCATATTCTCATTATATAAATTATATCTAAATTATACTCTGAAAGAGCGAGAAAATTCAAGAGATGCGACTAATAAGATAGCGTGTTGATTTTGTATGGGGAGGAGAAACATAGTAACACCTAAGCTAAAACAATGTCTACTTGGTCAGGACACTATTATTGATTTGTCCAACAGCCGGGTTTAAAACTCATGACACAAACAATTCATAAGCTTCTGGGCATTCTTTTCTTTTTCCTAACATTTTCAGACCTTTTCAGATCCATGCCCTATGCAGTGCAAACAAAAGTAGCTGAGCAGTTAAATCGTCTACAAAAGTAGCATATCATCTGACCCGTAAAGTACTCGGAGTGTGCTGCAGCAGTGGTTCCGATCCTGAAGGCTGATGTTTCCATAAGGCTCTTTGGTGACTATAAATTGATTGTTAATCGAGTAGCATCCTTAGATCAGTACCCAATACCCCTTTTGGAGGATCTGTGCAGCACACTGTCAGGAGGTAAAAGATCTCTAAATTGGACCTGAGTCACACCTACCAGCAGGTGGTGGTGGATGAGGAGTCTCAAAAGTAAGTGACAGTGAACTCAGGTCTGTCGAGGTCTGTTAACCGGTTACCTTTCAGAATGGTATCAGCCCCTGCTATTTTTCAAAGAATAATGAAAGGTTTGGTGCAGGGAATTCCCTAGGTAGCAATTTATTTGGATGATATCTTGATCACAGGCATGGATATGGCAACCCACTTAGAAAACCTGGCAGCAGTGTTGCAAAGGCTCAAAAGAGAGAAGTTTTTGTCCTTGCAGGATGACGTTGAGTATCTTGGTCATAAAGTAAACTCTCAAGGTCTCCAACCCATAGAAAGGAAAGTGAGGGCCATAGTGGAGGTCCCATCTCTTTCTAATGTGTCAGAACTGAAGGCCTACCTTGGGTTATTAAACTACTATGGAACATTTCACCCAAATCTAGCGACCTGCTTGGCATTGCTGTATGAAGAGGCCTTCCAGCATTCAAAGATGCTGCTGGAATCTGCAAATATCCTGGTATATTATTCAGCAGGTAGAGATCTGGTTTACTAGTGCTTAGCTAGCTTAGCTGCCACACA
Source organism: Sinocyclocheilus anshuiensis (assembly GCF_001515605.1). Taxonomy (NCBI): domain Eukaryota; kingdom Metazoa; phylum Chordata; class Actinopteri; order Cypriniformes; family Cyprinidae; genus Sinocyclocheilus; species Sinocyclocheilus anshuiensis. The sequence goes on from NW_015548269.1 coordinate 90,418, forward strand.
CTTACAAACATCCACCAAGTCACAATCCTCCACATTTGACGAAGATCACCACTCTGCGTGCTCAAGACAGGCCAACCTTAATGGTATGTCTGTGAACTGGAGCAGTGCAGCTTAGGTGCTGAAGGAAAGTCTTCATGGGTAAGAGATCAGGAATGCTGTTTCAGGGATCACAGTGGTATATATAGAAAGTGGTGCTTCCATAGTTTATCACACCTGAGGCATTTCCCATAGTGAGATACCAAGTGATTGTTTGCAAGAGAACCACACAAGAGAGGAATGCAATCAGTCATTTAGTAATAACTACGGTGGCCGAGAAGTGCAAAGCAAATCACAATTCTGAAAACAAAATAACAATTACAAACGCAAATGCAAGTCTAAAAAACAAAATAACAATTCAGAAAACACAACAACAATTCAGAAAACATTATAACAAGTCAGAAAACACAATGACAAATTCGAAAACAAAATAACAAGTCAGAAAACACAACGACAATTCCGACAAACCGGAAGAGGTAAGTATAGTTTGAGACAGCGCCATTGGTTTGGGATTACTCACTGCTGACTGGTCGAGACATCTGTCAATCAACGTATACAGGGAAGAACCAGCCGAAGAACAGCAGAGTCGTGGTAGAAAGTTCGGAGATGGTAGCTCAGTTTAAATGTATTGTATGAATTGCCCTTACTATGGAATAAAAAATACGGGGTATCTATTTACATTTAGTTAAAATTGGCTGTAAACCATCAGCTCTAGTGGCACAGATGGATAAGCGCTTGTTGTTGGCTTTTTGATGCGATCGACCCGGGTTCGATTCCGCCTTTTGCCAAACTTTTTTTCCCTCCCTTTTCAAATCTCGTATTAGCAATGGATTCCCTTTACACTAAGTGAAAATAGCAGTATTTTTAGCAATATGCTATTTACACTAAGTGCAACTACCAATCAGATTATTGACAAGAAAGCATGACAGGATGTTTATTTTGGGTAAACACTTCAGAAAGTAGTGGCAAAACTTTCTTCAAGATGGTTTATAAATAAATTGTGCATATATATTGAATTTGTACCATCATTGTGTTTTATGACTTTCTTCAATGACACAACTTCCAGTTCAATAACTTTTTTAAAGAGGCTCACACTGTTACAAAACAAGTTGCTAAATATTTATATGACCCTCTTCAACATATCAGAAGTCTTGAAAGTACAAGTATTTGCTCTAAATGATACATTTGCAGCATCTCTGTTTTATATGTTTTTCTTCATAGAGACACCTTCCACTTCAATAACTTTTTAAAAGAGGCTCACACTGTTACAAAACAAGTTGCTAAATATTTATATGACCCTCTTCAACATATTAGAAGTCTTGAAATTACAAGTATTTGCTCTAAATGATATATTTGCAGCATCTCTGTTTTATATGTTTTTCTTCATAGAGACACCTTCCAGTTCAATAACTTTTTAAAAGAGGCTCACACTGTTACAAGACAAGTTGCTAAATATTGATATGACCCTCGTCAACATATTAGAAGTCTTGAAATTACAAGTATTTGCTCTAAATGATACATTTGCAGCATCTCTGTTTTATATGTTTTTCTTCATGGAGACACCTTCCAGTTCAATAACCTTTTAAAAGAGGCTCACACCATTACAAAACAAGTTGCTAAATATTTATATGACCCTCTTCAACATATCAGAAGTCTTGAAAGTACAAGTATGTGCCCTAAATTATACATTTGCAGCATCTCTGTTTTTCTTCATAGAGACACATTCACTTCCAGTTCAATAACTTTTTTAAAGAGGCTCACAGTGTGGTGCAGCGTGTGAGTTTTCAAAAAAATGTCTTTACTTTATTTTTCTCCCTTTTTTGTTGTTAGTGGTTTTCAGTTTTCTTTCTGTCTTGGAGGTGGTGGCTGCCGGCGTAGCTGGTCAGCATGGCTGCGGGAGAGCAGTTTAGTTTTCAGAAGTTAACGCGCCGGCATGCTACTAAATTGTCTCCTCCCGAAGGAGCTTCTGTAGAAGATAGTAGTCTCGCGGTAGGTGAGTTTGTTGGCTTTGAAAGCATTAAGTCGGCTTTCAGGATGAATAGTGCAGTTGTAATTTTTCTGGATGAGGTGGATAAAGTAAACCGTTTGCTTGAGAGCAGGATTACCATTAATGACACATACACACACACCGGTTCTGTCTCTGATAAGTCCTGCAAAAAAGGTCATTATTTCGAATGCTCCCCCGTTTTTGAAGAATGAGGTTTTGGAAAAAGAGCTAGGGAGATATGGAAAATTAGTGTCATCGATAAAAATGATTCCTATCAGTTGTAAATCTCCTCAGCTTAAACATGAGGTGTCTTTTATGAGACAAGTTCATATGATTCTTAAGAAAAACGATGAAGAATTGAACTTCGTTTTTAAGTTCAAGGTTGAAGATTTTGACTATACTGTACATGTAACTACAGAACTGATTAAGTGTTTTAGGTGCGGAGTGGTGGGGCACATGATTCGCTCGTGCACGAATGAAAGACGCGCGGGCCGGTCGGCTGCCAATGCGGTTGAAATGCTGACTAGGGCTGATGGCGGAGCTGCTGCACCGGTTGAGCCGCGAGAGATTATGCAGGTCTCACAGGCAGATGATCGAGGTGATAGTGGTCCAGGAGATGAGGTGGTGGAGGATTCAGATAATAAACTGAGTGATCAAAAAGTGCAAGATATCTCAGAAGGAGATTTAAATGTTGGTCACATAGCAACTAGAGTAGTGGAGTCAGTGTTGTTCAATGAGGAAGATGTTTTGATGGATGATGATTTTTCTAAAGTGTCAAACCAGAAGCCCAGAAAACAAATCAAACACTGAACAAGTCACAAGAAAAATGGTCAAGTACACAGGAGGGTGAAAGTGAATGTGGGGACACACAAGTGGATGCAGAAAGTGTTTACTCTTTTACCAAAATTCAGACCTTTTTGCAATAAACAAAAGGAATGAGATCTGTCAAAGTCGATGCATTCTTTCCAGATTTGATTTTGTTTCTTAGCTCACTTAGGTTTTTTATGAAAAACACAGAACCTACCACACAATCAACATTTACTGATCAGGAAATATTTTGTCTTAAGAAGTTGATGGTGAAAGTTAAAACACAAACAGCAAATGATGGTTAAGTGTTTGTTGTTTTGTCTTTTTTTATTTTATTGTCTTGTTTATTTGTAGTCCTATTTTTGTCATGTGTGACATAAAACTGGGTTCCTTAAACATTAATGGTGCCAGAGAGGATGTGAAAATAATTTATCTTTTTAATTAGTTTAAAGTTAGGAAATTAAATGTTATTTTCTTACAAGAAACACATAGCACAATTGAAAATGAAACTGACTGGAAGAAGAAGTGGGATGGGGAAGTGTTTCTCAGTCATAAGTGCAGTAATAGTGGAGGTGTTGGCATCCTTTTTTTCTAAGGATTTTTCACCTATTTCATGTGTTACTGAAGAAATAGTTAAGGGTCAACTGTTAAAAATACAAGCTACCTTTGACAATGTGAAAATGTCCTTTATCAATATATATGCTCCGAATATAGGCATTGAAAGGGTGATATTTTTAAACATTCTAAACACTGTACTTAATAAATGTAATGTGCATGAGTATATGTTCTTGGGCGGTGATTTTAATTGCACTGCAAATGCATCTCTAGACAGGAACCGTATAGAGCTAGCATGAAAAGCCTTATTAGTTTAATTGAAACAAATGATTTATGTGATGTCTGGAGATTTTTTTTCACATTACTCAACGTCAGTATACTTGGACTCATGCAAAGGATAATGTTTTATCTTTGGCAAGGCTTGACAGATTTTATTGTTTTAAACATCACATTAATGTTCCTAGAGGCTCTTCAATACATCCAGTTGGCTTTTCAGATCATTCCTTTGTTCAAGTTTCCATTTTTGTTAAGGATGTGAAATGTAATAATGCTTATTGGCACTTCAATGTGTCTTTGCTTTCAGATAATGTTTTTATTGATGCTTTGAAGTATTTTTTGAGTGGTTATAAAAAAAACAAAAGCTGAATACACTTCTTTACATCAGTGGTGGGACATAGGGAAAGGAAAAATAAAGCAACTATGTTTACAATATACTCTCAATGTCACAAGGGACATGACTAAATCTATGAAAGTTTTGGAGAATGAGATAGAGGAATTGCAAGGATTGGCAAATTCCACAAAAGATGGAGAATATTTTAAAGATCTTAAAAGAAAAAAGTTAGCTCTATCCAGCCTTTTGGGTTTTTCTACTCAAGGTGCTTTAGTTCGGTCACGGTATCAAAATATTGTAAAAATGGATGCTCCCTCTCACTTTTTCTTTGGCCTTGAACAAAAGAATGGACAGAAAAGGCTCATGCATTCTTTGCGGTCCAGTACTGGGCAGTTGCTGAAAGAGTCTGTAGAAATCCGAAAATGTGCAGTTGGTTAAGCTGTTCAAAAAGGAATTCCAAGAGAATCCTGAGGTGGCACAGTCTTTTATAGAGACTTACCTAAGGTTTCTGAGGAAGCTATGGCAGAGTTGAATACAAAGATCTCTGCTGAGGAGCTGTATTCTGCGTTACAGAGCCTAAAAATAGGCAAGGCTCCGGGTATCGATGGATTTCCTGTTGACTTTTACAAAGCTTTCTGGCCTGTCCTGGGAGAGGATTTACTGCTTGTTCTCAGGGACAGTCTAAGTAAAGGGCTGTTACCTTTGAGCTACAGGAGAACAATTCTCACTCTTCTCCCCAAGAAGGGGGACTTGCAAGAGATTAAGAACTGGCGGCCAGTGGCGTTACTCTGCACAGATTATAAAATTTTGTCCAAGATGATGGCTTTGAGGCTGAGAAAAGTGATGGAGCATATCATTCATGTTGATCAGACAGATTGCATTCCAAATAGGTTAATATCTGATAATATTTTTTTAATTCGTGATTTCTTAGATCTTTCCAAGTCATTGGGCTGCGAAAACGTTTTAATTTCACTAGACCAAGAAAAGGATTTCGATAGAGTTGAGCATCAATATTTGTGGCAAACATTGGATGCTTTTGGTTTTAGTTCTAATTTTATAAATATGATTTGAGTCTTGTAAAATGATATTGAGAGTTTATTGAAGGTCAACGGTGGTTTAAGTGCTCCTCTCAAGGTTCAGAGGGGAATAAGACAAGGTTGTTCACTATCCAGTATGTTGTATTCTTTGGCAATAGAGCCTCTTTTACACAATTTAAGGCGATCTCTTTCTGGTGTGTCTCTTCCTGGTTGTGAAACAGGTTTTAAGTTATCTGCTTATGCGGATGACGTTGTTGTAATTGTTAACAAACAAAAAGATATTGACACTCTTGTTAAAAATATTAATGTTTTTAGTGTTTTATCTTCTGCTAAAGTTAACTGGGAAAAAAGTAAAGCCATAACAATCAGTGAAAAATTAAGATGGAATTTTGTTTTACCTGGTGAGTTAACCTGGAGTAAGGGGGGTTTTAAGTATCTTGGGGTTTATCTTGGTGATGATACTTTAATGTGTAAAAACTGGGAAAATCCACATATGTCTTTTAGAGGTCGAACACTAGTAATTAACAATTTGGTTTCTTCTATATTATGGCACCAATTATTGTGTATAGATCCTCCAACACAATTGTTAGCTAAGATACAAGCAATTTTAGTGGACTTCTTCTGGGGCTGAATGCATTGGGTCCCACAGAGCGTTTTGTTCTTACCGAAAGAAGAAGGAGGTCAAGGACTCATTCAACTTGCCAGTAGAGGTGCTGCTTTCCGGCTCCAGTTTATTCAGAGGTTCCTGGTTGGACCTAAAGACCTTGTCTGGAGGCCTTTAGCCAGAACTATATTGTCCAGAGGTGGGAATTTGGTTCTTGCGGAGTCTTTGTTTTTAATGGACCTAAGTACTCACAAACTGAATAACCTCCCAAAGTTCTATCAAGGACTTTTTACTGTTTGGAGGATGTTTCATAAGCAGAAATCAACAGACAGTGAATCTCCATTATGGCTGTTGAAAGAGCCTGAAGTGTATGGGACACGTTTTAATGTAGAGGATACAACAGGACATTCCATGATGCAGTTGTTCGTTTTAGCTGGGACTGTCACACTGGGACATGTGGTCAATTTATGTGGACCCAATTTTCTCAATGCTCTAGCCTCTCATGTGGGAGTTAGATCCATTAGGGTCATAGATCAACTGCTCAGTACTTGGAAATGCAAACTCACAAAGACTAAACTCTCTTTACTAACTGACTACTGCAATGGTTTCTGTCAGCAAAATGTTGATGTTTCTTTTCCTGCTATGAATCTTTTCCCCAATTTTAAAGAATGTACTGGTCAAATCTTAGAGTCTGAAAGTTTTTTTATCAACAATTTGAAGGATATGGGAGGAAAAGTTATGTATAAGCTGTTTGTTAAAGTGTTAAATAAAAGTAAATTAAATGGTAGAGTTGATACTCCTTGGAGAGCTCATTTAGGAGTTGGTAATGAGATCAAACCTGTGTGGAGAGCATTGTACGAACCACCATTGACAAAGAGAGTAGGGGACTTGCAATGCTTGCAATACTGCATGGTGTCGTGGCAGTTAATGCTTTTATTTCAATTGTCAATCCCAATGTAAGTGCTGATTGTCCTTTTTGTTTACAGAGGGAAACTATGTTTCACTGTTTTGTAGATTGTGGCAGACTGAGTGCTCTTTTTCATTTGTTACAAAGAATGTTTACAATGTTTGGGGAAAGTTTTTTCCAAACAAGTGTTTATTCTTGGTTTTAAATATTGTCAAAAGTGGAGAGTGAAATGTCAATTGTTTAATTTTGTACTAGGCCAAGCAAAAATGGCTGTCTACGTGAGCAGAAGAAATAAGATAGAAGAATCGGCAGATTGTGATGTAAATACAGTTTTTCTCAGATTGTTGAAAGCCAGACTGAAAATCTATTTTGACTTTTATAAGTCTATAAATAATATAGAAGAATTTAGAATCATATGGTGTCTTAAAAATTTGCTATGTTTTATTGAAGAAAATATGTTGTTTTTTGGGTTGATGTTGAGTTAATTTAGTGGTTTGTTTTTTTGGTTTGATTGTGATTTTGTTTTAAAAGCAATAAAGAGGTTTTTGGACCCTCTCTCTCTCTCTCTTTTAAACATAATATTCTTAAACATTATTTGAAAATAAAATGGTTGCTTATCTGTGAATGCATAAAACAAAACTGTTTTTTTAATGTTTTACAATCTGATCGAAAGTGAATCATATTCACAAGAGAGAGTTAAAATAGAGGAAAACATTTTAAAGAAAATTAATCAATTTTCAGATCAATTATTCAGTTTTATTTTGATTTATTTATTTAAAAAAACAAGATAGTAGATAAATGATTAACAAGATAATTGCTTATAAAAGGGATGACAACTGTGCTAAATCATTATTTTCAAAATAGTACTCAGCAATATATGAATAAAAGTTTTTTTCCCTTTTCAAACATAAGAATAAACATTTACTTGACACTAACTTTTCTGCAGCAAAGTTTCAGAGCCCTTTGTCTTATCTCTTTGGTTTGTATACCATATACTAAAGGATTTAGTCCTGGTGGTACTAAATTAAACATTATACTAGCTAGTTTTCTATGTTCAGAATATTGAGGAGAACAATGGAAAAAAAACCACAATGGCACAAGAAACAAACATGATTATATAAACAGCTGTGTGTGCGCCACAGGTTTTTATGGCTTTGCTGTTGAATGCTTTGTTTTTGCTTCTTTTGCATACTGCAGCAATCTTTCCATATGTTATGAATACAGACCCAAGTGAGAAGGTAAGTGTAACCCCTATGCAAAATCCCTATAAAAGAAAATATGAATGGTTTTGTGGCATATTTGTATGAACTCATTATCATTAATTGTGCCTTTAAGTCACCTTGGTCTGTGAAACCTGATATCAGAAAATCTGCCTGGTAACAAGAGTGTGTTAGCAGATGGAAATTTGCTATTGGTGGAAAAAAACAAGAAGCTCTGCACTTTTGCTGGGGCGATGCAAGCGAGTATTGGCAGAGAGTGATGAAATGATCTGTCGTGGAGATGCAGGGAAGTTTGAATTGATTACTCTATAAATGCGTTGTATTTACATAAATTGCAAATTGACAATCACTCTAAAAAGATGATTGAGGTCGTCATGAACACTTGAACCGTTGGATTGAAGCTGTATTTTGTCAGGTGTGAACTTGAATCTCGGTGAGTGTGAACAAGCTTAAAGAGTTTAAACGATCTAACATTAACTCCCAAGTAGTTAAAAGAGGAGATTCATATTGTTGTATTTTGTCTCTGTTTTTTTTTTCATGTTATGATCAAATTATTTATGTGAGTTTTGAAAGAATTATCACCTCGATGTGTACAAACGAATGCTGTAATGTTGAGCAACTATTTTAATGCATGGTTGAGGACACGTAATGTGATTTTGTGATTTGAGAAACGCGAGTATTATCGACTTGATGTAAGAGTTGTATGAATAGTTAAAAGCTATGTTGAATATTATTAATTAGTTAGAGTGAAGTCACGTCGTTGACGCAAATTCACTGTGAGCTTTATCTCAAATATGTATGTTGAGGGAATTGAGCACATGATTGTGAATGTTTAAGGAATTGAATTCATGATTTAAATTAATTAATAATGTTTAAAAAAGAGTTTAATGTACATTAAGGTCCATATAAATTGATTGTGAGTTGATTGAGTAATATGATGTGCCTGTTTTATTGCAGGCCAGGTTTTTTGTATGCATTTGAATTCTTCCAGAGGGAAGATGGTGAGCCAACCACCCTTGATCGTTGGATCCATGTTGTCATCGATTGTTGCTGGATGTCTCATGTGATAACACTGTGCGGTAGGATCTCAGTGGACCCTTGAATGCATTTTTTTTCCCTTTCTCCTAAATTCCATATTGGGATTGGATAGAACATTTTTCTTGTTGAATTCTTTTATTTTTATTTTGCTTTACCTTGTTTTTTGGAACCAAAAGACAGAACTGATTTCCACTAAAGGAAACAATTTTTTTTGGATTTGAAAGACTGGACTGAGGAACTTTAAGAAAAAAGGAATGAGGCACATACACGGATTGCGCACCACACTTTATTGATGTTCTTGTGATAACAATTGTGTTATATTTATTACTTCAATACAGTTCATGCAAAATGGTAATTTGTGTGGTTATCAATAACTTCTGTTTGTGCCATTCACTATACTAGAATACAGCGACCCTGAGTTGAGTATCCAAACCTAGTGTGTACTTACCCTTTAGAGGAGGGTTACACAGTAAAAGGTGGCGAGAGCCAGCCAGGAGATCTCTCTTTTATCTTCTGATATCTTTGAAGGATTCAGGTTTCCAAAATACCTTCTATATCCTGTGAATGGTACCAAATTGAAGTTATTGAACTGTATCCTGTGAATGGTGCCAAATTGAAGTTATTGAACTGTATATGCTGAAACGTAAGCAGTCTAAAGTAAGCAATAATTCATCTTATTGATCTCGATACCATTGCTAATTTATTTTGTGAGCAGTAAACATGGATATAGTAATTAAGGAGAATTTAAAGGTTCCAAACTGTGTTCTTGTAAGTGGGTTATCAGATACTGCTGTGGATGAAGAAGTTACTGAATTTTTGCAGAAATATGGGAAAATTTCAAGAACGGTAGAATAACAGATGGTTAGTCTGAGTACTACGGACAGATAATAATTGAATTTGAACATGGCTCTGCTATAGAGGCTCTGAGCTCTCTTGGCCTTCCTTTTCACAGACCCTGTCTTGGTGATCCTACTGTGATCCATCACATTCAGAGCCTTGCAAGTCTGTATAGCAAAACCCGTGGTAGTACCACCACAAAAGCTTATTTGTCCGAACTGAAGGAATTAGCTAAATTGAGTGGCAGACAATTTGAAGATGTTCTGAATGAAGAGCTTAGTAGAATAAGTGATTCTGTTACTGCTCAGTCTGTGAGGGTTGATCATGATCCACAGATGGAACCTGAAGGGCCTCTTCTGCCCAGTGGCCCAGCAATATTGCCTAGTGAGGGTATTCAAACAGATTTGTGTACATTTCCTGTAAACACAAGCCCTCGACCACCTAAGTCAGTTGTGAATCTGGATAATGTCCTGGGACCCAGTACTCCCATAATGCTTTCACCCAGTCAACTTACCAATTCAGAAGTTCAGCGCATGGTCGTAGAACATGTCGTCAAGAGCAACAAATTGGCCACACAGTCTCATGCCCCATTAAAGCTTAAGACCTTTTCTGGCAAAACACCTATTCCAAACTTTGAGGTTGACTTTGATACATGGCGTGCTAATGTGGATCTTTACAGGAATGACCCCACGATTTCCGATGCATTGGTGGTGAGGAGAATTCTTGGAAGCCTTGCATCTCCAGCTTCCAACATAGTCAAACCATTAGGACCCTTGGCATCATCCAAAGCCTACCTTGACTTACTCGATTCTGCTTTTGCTGTTGTTGCAGATGGGGATGAGCTCTTTGCTGCATTCTTAAACCTCAACCAAAATGCAGGGGAAGAGACATCTGATTTCCTTCATCGGCTTCATACAGAGCTGAGCTCTCTGGTGAGAAGGAATGGCTTTGCCGCCACTGACATGGACAGGCAACTTCTGAGACAGTTTTGTTGGGGGTGTTGGAATAATGCTCTTATTGCGAACCTTCAGCTTGAACAACGTAAAAGCACCCCCCCACCAACGTTTCCAGAATTCCTGCTTATGTTGCGCACTGAAGAAGAACGACAAGCCACTAAAAGTAAGAGAATGAGACCGCACCTTGGGATTAAGGCAAAGGTTGCATCCAGTGTGCAGGGTACATGTAATCCTTGTTTGACCCAGTTTGACTTACCTGTAGAAGACAATTACAGCTCCTCCGCAGTCGTACAACCTCTGCAAAAGCAAATTGCTGAATTGCAAGCACAAATAGCAAGTCTCATGGCTTCTAAAGAAGAGAAAACTGTTAAAGGGGTCATATGATGTTTTTTAAAGATAATTATTTTGTGTATTTGGTGTAACAGAATATGTTGACATGCTTTAATGTTAAAAAAACACATTTTTTTCAAATACTGTACATTATTGTAGGTCCTCAACGCCCGGCCTCTCTCAAATGCTTCGTTTTCTACAAAGTCCCTCCTTCCGACAAGCGCAGTCTGCTCTGATTGGCCAGCTGACCCAGTGCATTGTGATTGGCCGAACACTGCAAGCACTCGTCGGAAATGTAACGCCCCTTACCATAATCGCGAGCTTCATCTTTCAAAATAAATGTAAAGACAGTAAATAATGTCATTAGTTTTACCATCAGTTCAAGCCCGAAAGGGGAACAGACACAGTAATGATGCAGTACACAAGCCGCGGTTAAGACAGCTGACTCTAATGTGATGTGACGCTGTCTTTCTCTCTCTCTCTCTCTCACACACACACACATGCGCGCGCACACACATACACACACACACACGATGCGCAAAACTCCGCATTTGAACAGTCAATAGCAAATACTTAAACTAATAACAAAAAAACAGTAGCTGATTCAGAAGCGCCACATTGTCATAGCAAAGTCAGAATTAAAACTTGAAATCGCATCATATGACCCCTTTAAAGAGAAAAAAACAAAGAGGTCAAAACAAATTGATAAGCAAGACAAAAAACAAATAAAACAAACTCCTGCGGTCAATTCAAAACCTAAACCTTGGTACTGCTTCCGATGTGGTGAGGATGGCCATATCGTCTCCTCCTGTAGCAATCCACCAAACTCAACATTCGTGCAAGCTAAGAAAAAGGAACTTAAAGAAAAGCAAAAAGCTTGGGATATGCAAAATGGTGCTGTAGGGATGCAGGATTTAAACGAGTAGAGGCTTCTGTCGTGGGACACACAGGGGCCATACATAACTTATGTCCCATACCTGAGAGAGTATTGAAATGTGCAATTAAGACACAGACTGTCCAAGAAGGCAGGAAACTGCCAAGGCGACTAATTGGAGAAAAGTGCACTGCTGTAGTTGAGATATCTGGGACAGAATGCAACTGTTTACTTGATACAGGGTCTCAGGTAACTACTGTAGCACAATCCTTCTATAGTCGCTGTCTTTCTGATCAGCCTGTTCAGCCCATTGATCAATTACTTACTGTGGAAGGGGCAAATGGTCAGTCAGTGCCATATTTAGGATACACTGAAATTTGCATTAAGTTCCCTAAGGACTTCCTTCAGTCTCAGCCTGAGATACCTACCCTTGACTTAGTAGTCCCAGACATTAGGTCGAGTGGTGAAGTTCCTCTGATAATTGGCACCAACACTTTGGATGCTGTGTACGAACAGTGCAGTGATGAAACTCCAACTCTAAGCAGTTCCCCCCTGCTGTGGCTACATTCAGGTCTGGAGAACATTGAATAAAAGACAAAAACAAGCCACAAGTGGTAGACTTAGCTTCGTGAAATTCAAAGGACAGACCCAAGAAGTTCTCCCAGCAGGCCAAAAGACTTTACTTAAGGGGTACATAGTTCAAGCTGCTTCAACAAAGGATGAAGCATGGGCTTTACTTGAACAGCCTTCAGGATCGGTCCTTCCTAGCGGGGTGTTTGTTGATAATTGCCTCATTACTCTTCCTAAGCACAGCCCTTTTAAGGTACCGGTTTCTTTGAGGAATAAGACTGACCATGATATCATCCTCCCTCGTAACTGTATCTTGGCTGAACTCCGTGTTCCTCAGAGGATAATTTCAGATTCTTGTAAGAATGAACAGGAATTTACTGCCGCAAGTTGTTCCAGTCTGCAAAGACAAACTCCCGACCCCGAATTGCAGTTAGACTTTGGGGAATCCCCATTACCGCAACATTGGAGGGACCGGATAACACAAAGGTTGAATTCCTTTTCTGATGTCTTTTCCCATCACAAACTTGACTTCGGCCATGCAACCAAAATAAAACATTGTATAAAGCTGATGGATCCTACTCCCTTTAAGCAGTGACCACGACCAATCCACCCCCGGGACTTCGAGGCAGTAAAGAAACACTTGCAAACCTTGGCAGAAGCAGGCATAATTAGAGAATCTTAGTCTCCATTCGCATCCCCAATAGTCGTCGTTCGCAAAAAGAATGGTGACGTACGGCTGTGCGTGGACTATAGAAATTTGAACATGCAAACTATACGAGATGCCTATGTGCTGCCAAATCTCGAAGAGTCATTTTCTGCTCTTGCTGGATCACAGTGGTTTTCTGTGATGGATTTAAAGTCTGGATACTATCAAGTCGAGATGGAGGAAGAAGACAAGGCCAAGACGGCCTTTGAATGTCCTGTAGGCTTCTGGGAGTTTAATCGCATGCCTCAAGGGGTAACTAACGCTCCCAGTACTTTCCAACGCCTAATGGAAAAATCTATGGAGGACATCCATTTAAAGGAGGTTCTTGTCTTCTTAGATGACTTGATTGTCTACTCCGACACTTTGGAAGAGCAGGAGACCAGGCTCCTGCATGTACTTAACCGTCTCAGAGATTATGGACTAAAGTTGTCTCCCGATAAGTGCACATTTTTTCAGACATCCGTCCGCTACCTGGGACATGTTGTCTCTAGAGAAGGCGTAAGGACAGATCCTGAGAAAATTCAAGCGTTAACAACCTGGCTGAGACCCCAGAATTTAAAATAACTTAGATCGTTCCTTGGATTCTCAGGATATTATAGACGTGTTTCATAAAGGATTACTCAAAAGTCGTCAAACCCCTGACTAATCTCACAGCTGGATATCCTCCTCAGCGGAAAGGGGGAAGGGTAACAGCTAGAGACAAAACGTATTTAAACACAAAAGAGCCTTTTGCAGAACGCTGGAGCCCAGAGCGTCAGACAGCATTCGATGAGATAATCAATAAGTTAGTGACTGCTCCTGTTCTTGGCTTTGCTGATCCTAAGCTGTCATATATATTACATACGGACGCAAGCATGACAGGGTTGGGTGCAGCCCTGTACCAAGAGCAGAACGGGCAAGCTTGGGTCATTGCTTATGCGAGTCGAGGGCTGACTCGAAGGGAATCTAAATACCCTGCTCACAAGCTCGAATTTTTAGCCCTTAAATGGGCCATCGTCCAGAAGTTCCATGATTATTTATATGGCAGTCACTTCACAGTAGTTACTGATAACAATCCGTTAACGTACCTTCTCACAACTGCCAAGCTGGACACAGCAAGCTACCGCTGGCTTGCTGCTCTATCTACATTCACTTTTGACATCAAGTATAGGGCAGGTAAACACAATGGAGACGCTGATGGGTTGTCGAGAAGACCCCACGGTGATCTGCAGGACGATATTGCATCTAAAGAGGAGAGACAGAAAATCAAGAGGTTTACTTCCCATCTTTTGGAATCCTCTAGTCCTGTGAATGAACTTGACATGGGAACTGTTCAGGCAGCATGCCAAAGGCATCTTATCAATCAAAATTTCCCTCTCGACCATTCCCTTGGCTATGTAGAGTCATTGGCCATTCAACCTACTGCCATTCCTATCAACTTTGAAGAACAAGAAATTGAGTGTGGCATCTCGTCTTTGCCAAAGTACAGTGAAGCGGATCTAATGAGGTTTCAAGGAGAAGATTCTGCCATTCGTCAGGCACTCAATCTCTTAAAATCTGGCCAAGATTTGCCAAAGAATTTCAAAGCTGATGATCCTAATCTTCAGTTGATTCTTAAGGAATGGAATCGCCTTCAAATTAGGGGCGGGCTCTTGTACCGGACGCGCCTGTGCAATGGCCACACAGTATTCCAGCTCATACTTCCTGAAGTTTTGCGGCCCATTGTTCTCCACAGCCTCCATGATGAAATGGGCCATTTAGGAATCGAGCGTACAAATGACCTTGTCAGGTCAAGATTCTATTGGCCAAAAATGTCCTTGGACGTGGAGCGGAAGATAAAAACATGTGAGAGGTGTGTAAAGAGAAAAACACAACCAGACAAGGCTGCTCCCCTTGTAAACATGCACAACGAGACCAATGGAATTGGTGTGCATGGATTTCCTTTCCCTGGAACCAGACAGCCAGAACACAAAAGACATACTCGTCATTACCGACCATTTCACAAAATATGCGGTAGCCGTTCCTACAAGAGATCAAAAATCCACTACTGTTGCCAAGTGTTTGTGGGAGCAATTCCTTGTGCATTATGGTTTTCCGGAACGGCTGCACGGTGACCAGGGAAGGGATTTTGAGTCTCACATCATAAAAGAGTTGTGTGCCATCACAGGTATTCGGAAAGTAAGAACTAGCCCATACCATCCCCGAGAAAACCCAGTAGAGCGATTTAATCACACTCTCCTCAGCATGCTGGGCACTTTGCAGAACAACGAGAAGACTCATTGGCGTGACTATGTGAAGCCCTTAACACATGCGTACAACTGTACAAAAAATGATGTTACAGGGTTTTCACCCTACGAGCTCATGTTTGGGCGACAGCCAAGGTTGCCTGTGGATATCGCTTTTGGGTTAACTGTCCAAGACTCTAAAAAAGATTGTCATTCCCAATATGTCAAGAATTTGAAGTCACGGCTTAAACACAGCTATGACGTTGCCATTGAAAATGCCAAGAAAGTTGCCGGAAGGAACACGCAACGGTTTGATAAGTTTATGAGGGAGTCAACCTTGGAGGTAGGGGATAGAGTACTGGTGCGGAACTTACGACTACGTAACAAGCACAAACTCGCTGACCGATGGGAATCTACAATTTATGTAGTGATCAGACGGATGGGAGACTTACCGATATATTCCGTGAGGCCTGAAAACGCAGATGGACCTGTACGAACGTTGCACCGCGATCACCTCCTACCCTGCGGGTTCCTTCCTGAAATGAGAGAAACAGAAGAATCAATTAGTCCAGCCAAGAAGCCAAGGACAAGACAAAATGATGTTCAGTCCGAGGAAGAACCTGTTGAGTCAGATGGAGAAGATTATTGACAACCATCACCTGCTGTGTTAGAGCCTACAGAAAGGCGGATTGTGGAAGTGTATGAAGTGCCCAAAAGGCATTTTGCACCTCTTCTACTGGATACAGGGAACTTACCAAGATGTACTCAAGGTGAGCTCAGTCAAGACCCAAGTACAGGAGAGCAATCAGCACCTGGTGAAACACTCACAGAGATTTCTTCTGGTGACACAGTTGCCAAAAATTTGCTAGGAAATGGAATCGAGTTCCAGAACCCAGATGACTCCTTGGAAGCTAGAGGTGAAAAATACAACTTGCCTGAGACATCAATGGAGGGCACAGTGGAGGCAGTATCTAGATAATCACCTGAGCAGAGCTTACTTGTTCCTGATTCATCCAATGGGCAATGCGTAGATCTCAAAGATTCTGAAAAGCAACACAGTAAGCCAAGGGATGATGTTAGAAGTATACCAGATGAGAGTCTTGAAGATTGTCCTGTACGTAGATTGGGAAGAATTCGCAGACCACCCGGAGTATTTCATTATTCAGAGTTAGGGAAACCCCTAATTTCCTTTGCACAGACTTTGTTAGAAGGATTTCATAAAGCATTTGTTGACACTCTGAATGACAGTCAGAACATGATTCCAAGGAACATATCATTTAAATGAGTATCATATCATTTAAAATACTTGAGGGACTCATGTCAATTTAGTGGGGGAGGATGTAACCCCTATGCAAAATCCCTATAAAAGAAAAATATGAATGGTTTTGTGGCATATTTGTAAGAACTCATTATCATTAATTGTGCCTTTAAGTCACCTTGGTCTGTGAAACCTGATATCAGAAAATCTGCCTGGTAACAAGAGTGTGTTAGCAGATGGAAATTTGCTATTGGTGGAAAAAAACAAGAAGCTCCGCCCTTTTGCTGGGGCGATACGAGCGAGTATTGTCACGGTGCAGGGTGCCTTCTCGGCTTCCCCTGCGGTCTGTGTTGTCCTGTCATGTTCGGTAGCTCGTGGTCTGGGCAATCAGCGCTGATCTCGCAGCGGGGGTTCGCGGATCATGAGCTGACTCTCCCCTACCTGTCGCTCATTCCCCCACTCCCTTATATGTCTCTGCTTGTCTGTCCTTCGTCGTGAGTAGATTGTTTTGTCCTTGCTCGTGTCTTTGTGTGACTTGTGTGTGCAAGCATCAGTGTCTGACCCTCTGTTCTCCTGTGCTCAAGGACTCGTAATACGGAGATCCGGCCGCTCGAGTGGTCCGCAGTGTCTGCCAGCCAGCTCTGGAATCTCCGCTCACTTGAGCAGCAGTTGGCTATTGTTTATGTTATTTTGTGTTTTGTGGCGAGAATAAAGACCCTCCTTTCTCACTACTCTGCATCTGATGCAGCAGCAGCTTCTCGTCGCGCTTACTCGGAGATTTCTCTCCAACTCAACCAGCTAGCAGAACGGCTGGACCAGCTGCAGGCCAGCCCTTCGGCAGCCCGGGCTGGCACACCCGCGCCTGGCTCTGAAGGCGCCGTTCCTCGCCACGCGGAACCGTGGCTTAATCCGCCCGCTCCATACTCGGGTGAGCCCAACTCATGTCGGTCATTCCTGTCCCAATGCTCGCTGACTTTCACTCTCCAGCCTTCTTGTTTCCCCACGGAGCAATCCAGGGTAGCGTTCGTCATCACGCTCTTGGTGGGTCAAGCGAGAGAGTGGGGAACGGCCATGTGGGATAGCGAGCATGACTGCTGTTTGTCCTTTGAGGCATTCTAGAAAGGAGTTGCGCAAGGTGTTCAATCGCTCAGCGCGGGGAATTGAGGCGGCACGAGCCCTGTCGCTGCTCCAGCAGGGACAGCAGTCCGTGTCCGGTTACTCCATTGAATTCCGCACGCTCGCCGCATCCTCCGGCTGGAATGAGAAGGCACTCTGGGATCACTTCCTCCACGGCCTGGCTGAGCACGTGAAGGACAAGATCTATTCCCTTGAGCTGCCTTCTGGCTTGGATGGGTTGGTCGATCTCGCCATTCGGGTCGACAACCGGATGACTCTCCGTTCCCGGCACCAAAGAGGGGGGATTCCCCACCAGCACGTCACTGGGGCGGAGTTAGTAGCGGCGTGTGACACGCTGTCTCAACGCCTCATCCTCCCGGAGGAGGAGCCCATGCAAGTCGGGAGAGCACGGCTGACCATAGGGGAGCGACGGTGTCGCCTGGCCAATCAGCTGTGTCTCTACTGCGGGGAGGCGGGCCATGTTGCAGCGGCGTGCCCTGTTGCGGGGCGACGCTTATCACACAGGGGAGAGCGCATGGTGAGCGTCACTACTACTCGACTGCCATCTGGTGGTCGGTCAGAGTTTCAAGCGTCATTACAATTTGGGGGAGCTGTCTTCCAAGTTTCCGCGTTAATCGACTCTGGAGCGGAGGGCGACTTCATGGATTCCAGATTGGCTACACGTCTGGGGATTTCGTCCGTTGCCCTGGCCGAACCTATTTCTGCCAGGACCCTTTGTGGCACCCATCTCACTAATATTACCCACGTCACTAAGTTCGTTACGCTAACCTTGTCTGGTAATCATGCCGAGGAGATCCGATTCCTCCTTATTCATTCGCCCACCACTCCAGTGGTGTTGGGTCACACCTGGTTGATTAAACATAACCCCCATATTGATTGGGCTCGCGGGTCTATTTTGGCTTGGAGCCCTTTCTGTTTAGCTCAGTGTTTAGGTGCTGCATTTTCCCCAGTCTTGTCTTGTTCTGTGTTGCAGGAGGAGCCGGTGAGCCTGGCGGATGAACCGGAGGCTTACCATGACTTGAGAGCGGTTTTCAGTAAGTCCCGAGCTTCATCTCTGCCTCCGCATCGCCCGTACGACTGTGCGATTGACCTGTTGCCTGGCACTTCTCCACCTAAGGGGCGCCTATACTCTCTGTCCGGTCCGGAGAGAGAGACCATGGAGAGGTATATACACGATTCTCTGGAAGCTGGCATTATCCGTCCCTCTTCCTCTCCAGCTGTGGCGGGGTTCTTCTTTGTGGAGAAGAAGGATGGTTCGCTGCGCCCCTGCATTGACTATGTTTAGCTCAGTGTTTAGGTGCTGCATTTTCTCCTGTCTTGTCTTGTTCTGTGTTGCAGGAGGAGCCGGTGAGCCTGGCGGATGTACCGGAGGCTTACCATGACTTGAGAGCGGTTTTCAGTAAGTCCCGAGCTTCATCTCTGCCTCCGCACCGCCCGTACGACTGTGCGATAGACCTGTTGCCTGGCACTTCTCCTCCTAAGGGGCGCCTTTACTCTCTGTCCGGTCCTGAGAGGGAGGCCATGACAAGGTATATTCACGATTCTCAGGTAGCAGGCATCATCCGACCCTCTTCCTCTCCGGCTGGGGCGGGGTTCTTCTCCAGGGGGACGAATGGAAGACCGCCTTTAACACCCATACGGGGCATTTTGAGTATTTGGTTATGCCCTTCGGGCTTTCTAACTCACCGGCGGTCTTTCAGGCACTCGTCAACGACGTGCTTAGAGACATGGTCGATCGGTTTGTTTTTGTTTACATCGATGACATCCTGATCTTCTCCCAGAACGAGCGCGAGCATGTCCAGCACGTCAGGCGAGTGCTCCAGCGGCTGCTGGAGAATCGTCTATTCGTCAAGTTGGGTGTGTGGTCAGAGAGTCTGGTTGTCGTCTAAGGACATCAACTTCAGACTGCCCTCACGTAAACTGGGACCCAAATTTGTTGGACCGTTTATGATCACTAAGGTGCTCAGTCCGGTGTCGGTGCGACTCAAATTAACCCCGCAGTTTAAAAGGATCCACCCAGTTTTCCATGTTTCCAAAATCAAACCCGTCTTTCGCTCACCCCTTCAGCCCTTGACCTCCGCCCCTCCGCCTCCCAGGCTTATAGAGGGGTCGCCAGCCTAAACTGTGCGGCGGCTCATTGATGTGAGGCGTAGGGGTAGAGGTTACCAATACCTGGTAGACTGGGAGGGGTATGGTCCGGAGGAGAGATGTTGGATTCCGGCTCGCGACATTCTGGATCGCGCTCTCATCAATCAGTTTCATCAGCGTCATGGTAGGTCCTCCGGGGACGCCAGGAGGCATCCCTGAGGTGGGGGGTACTGTCACGGTGCAGGGTGCCTTCTCGGCTTCCCCTGCGGTCTGTGTTGTCCTGTCATGTTCGGTAGCTCGTGGTCTGGGCAATCAGCGCTGATCTCGCAGCGGGGGTTCGTGGATCACGAGCTGACTCTCTCCCACCTGTTGCTCATTCCCCCGCTCCTTTATATGTCTCTGCCTGTCTGTCCTTCGTCGTGAGTAGATTGTTTTGTCCTTGCTCGTGTCTTTGTGTGACTTGTGTGTGCAAGCATCAGTGTCTGACCCTCTGTTCTCCTGTGCTCAAGGACTCGTAATACGGAGATCCGGCCGCTCGAGTGGTCCGCAGTGTCTGCCGGCCAGCTCTGGAATCTCCGCTCACTTGAGCAGCAGTTAACTATTGTTTATGTTATTTTGTGTTTTGTGGCGAGAATAAAGACCCTCCTTTCTCACTACTCTGCATCTGAGTCCTCTCTCTATCCCAGACCCTGACAAGTATTGGCAGAGAGTGATGAAATGATCTGTCGTTGAGATGCAGGGAAGTTTGAATTGATTACTCTATAAATGCATTGTATTTACATAAATTGCAAACTGATAATCACTCTAAAAAGATGATTGAGGCTGTCATGAACACTTGAACCATTGGATTGAAGCTGTATTTTGTCAGGTGTGAACTTGAATCTCGGTGAGTGTGAACAAGCTTAAAGAGTTTAAACGATCTAACATTAACTCCCAAGTAGTTAAAAGAGGAGATTCATATTGTTGTATTTTGTCTCTGTTTTTTTTTTCATGTTATGATCAAATTATTTATGTGAGTTTTGAAAGAATTATCACCTCGATGTGTACAAACGAATGCTGTAATGTTGAGCAGCAATTTTAATGCATGGTTGAGGACACGTAATGTGATATTGTGATTTGAGAAACGTGAGTATTATCGACTTGATGTAAGAGTTGTATGCATAGTTAAAAGCTATGTTGAATATTATTAATTAGTTAGAGTGAAGTCACGTCGTTGACAAATTCACTGTGAGCTTTATCTATCTCAAATATGTATGTTGAGTGAATTGAGCACATGATTGTGAATGTTTAAGGAATTAAATTCATGATTTAAATTCATTAATAATGTTTAAAAAAGAGTTTAATGTACATTAAGGTCCATATAAATTGATTGTGAGTTGATTGAGTAATATGATATGGATGTGCCTGTTTTATTGCAGGCCAGGATTTTTGTATGCATTTGAATTCTTCCGGAGGGAAGATGGTGAGCCAACCACCCTTGATCGTTGGATCCATGTAGTCATCGATTGCTGCTGGATGTCTCATGTGATAACATTGTGCGGTAGGATCTCGGTGGACCCTTGAATGCAGTTTTTTCCCTTTCTCCTAAATTCCAGATTGGGATTGGATAGAACATTTTTCTTGTTGAATTATTTTATTTTTATTTTGCTTTACCTTGTTTTTTGGAACCAAAAGACAGAACTGATTTCCACTAAAGGAAACAATTTTTTTGGTAATTTGAAAGACTGGACTGAGGAACTTTAAGAAAAAAGGAAGGAGACACATACACTGATTGCGCACCACACTTTATTGATGTTCTTGTGATAACAATTGTGTTGTTACTTCAATACAGTTCTTGCAAAATGGTAATTTGTGTGGTTATCAATAACTTCTGGTTGTGCCATTCACTATACTAGAATTCAGTGACCCTGAGTTGAGTATCCGAACCTAGTGTGTACTTGCCCTTTAGAGGAGGGTTACATAAGCATAATCACCGTAGAAAATATTTAAAAAAAAAAAAAAAAATAAAAACACTGTCCTCACAGGACAGTTTAAACAGTGATGCATTATCACAGAAAGGGTTTTCAGTTTTATATCTGCAGCGAGACAGGCGTACAGTGAGTCTTGTCAGAATTGTCAATGCAGGTACTGACACCCCCCAGGCTAATGCTGATAGTTTAAGCACCATTTTATGGCTGTGTATCGCAGTGGATTGCATATAGCCACATATCTGTCAAAGGCCATGATCATTAGCACAGTGTGGCTTACAGTTGGAAATGTGTGAACAAAGTAAGCTTGAACAACACACTCCACATATGTCATATAGTGCTCTGAGGCTTCCATTAAAATGTCCTGTAGTAAGCGTAGCATAATGACAGTGGTCCCTAGGATATCATTCATTGGCAGAAGTTGCAGAACCGAAAATGCATAGGGTGATTTAAATTCTTGTCAGTTGAGATCAGTATTATAAGACCAATATTACATCCCATTGGAAAAAATATAAACCAAAAGAAGCAGGATGAAAACAGGATAGGAGGACTGATGTGTAACTTTCAGTCCCTCCATGAGGAGAATGTTGTTTGTGAATGTCAGGTTGTCCATTAGTTGTGCTACACAAAACCTGCAAAAAGAGTAACAAACAGACCTGTCACTGTTTTTTCCCCATAAATAAATCTGTTATGATGCATATTTTGTAATTAACAAACATTGTTTGCTGTCCATTCAGTTTTACACTCTGCACTAACTGCATGTTTTTAAAAGCACACAACCATTCTGAACCGTATTAGCACCACAAGTAACTTATACAATTAAAGATCCTTGAATCTTTCACTTTAAACTTACAGTATGCAGGCTAATACCTGGTATTTATATGTCTAACAACATTAGCATCTAGTATTTCATACTTGCACCAGAAGTATTCGGAGACTGAGCAATTCAGTTACCAAGATTGAATTATTGCTTAACAGATGTCAAGTTGACTGATCTTGAGTAGTAGTCAACTCTATCAAAATTTAGTATCACATATCAACTTGTTCTTTGAAGAAACCTTGAACTGCCCTTGGCAGTTAATACTGTATTGATGTTGTCATCACCCAAGAGGGGAAAAAAATAGTACCTGGTGACATGCTTAACAACCACTGATAACTCTGGTGGTTATCTTTGGTGTACTTACCTGTAGGGGTCATGTGTCTCTTTGTTATGTTTGCCAGTATGGCTCAAGGCAAGGACACTTAGGCCCAATCCCAATTCTATTTTATACCCCTCCGCCCACCCCTTCCCCAGAGTGTCAAGGGGTAGGGGTGAAAATATTCCCCTAAGAATTGGGACACCACTACTATACGTCACACGTCATCATATGTCGTCTAGCTCCTACAATACACACACCTATATTGGTGTGCTGGTGTGCATTAGAGCCTTTAATTACCGTTCAGAAAACCGTTCACCGTACAGAAACTTGTCAACGCTGCCCCACGACTTATTAATAACAGTTTAAATACTGAATCGCTACATTATATTTTCCAGCAACGAGAGGATAACATTTTTGTAATTTTTTCGCTGTTTTTGAAGTAAACTCACTCTAAAACGAGAAACACACAGAAGCGCATGCATGCAACTTTCATCTCTCTCTCTCTCTCTCTCTCTCTCTCTCTC
>NW_015548269.1:114159-114490 GCF_001515605.1 Sinocyclocheilus anshuiensis
AACTCACTCTAAAAAGAGAAACGCACAGACGTGCATACACGCACCTTTCATCTCTCCCTCTCTCTCGAATTGGCAATATTTGAGAAAAGGGTTTAGCGATTTATAATTATTGGAGGGACTAGCCCCCCTCAATGTCTATGGTGGTTATCGCCCTGATCAGACATGAAAATATGTTGTGGCACTATCGTGCAGTCTGTAATGATATGACATTAACAAACTTTAGCGATTTTTTTGCAAACAATTCTTTGGGTAGCATGACCGTAAATATGAACTCACAATTGAATGTAACATAAAACAAATGATTACTTTTCGTTAAAATCTTTATTAAAGG
>NW_015548269.1:114625-118262 GCF_001515605.1 Sinocyclocheilus anshuiensis
CACACACACGATGCGCAAAACTCCGCATTTGAACAGTCAATAGCAAATACTTAAACTAATAACAAGACATACTTACAGTAGCTGATTCAGAAGTGCCAGATTGTCATAGCAAAGTCTGAATTACCTCCTCTTCTAGGTTCACGAAACGGTCGTCCATAAAATGCTTTGCTGTTCTGTTGTAAGTAATCTTAAAGATTCCTAAATGCATCTACTTTTGGAAGGCCAAATAAAGTGCTTTTGCTTTCACCTAGAAACACACAGCGTCTCCCTGACATGGCTGCTTCAACACTATCTGCGGTTACTGAAACCACGCCTTCTTTCTTTGCGTGAACATTTGGGCCGCATTATGTGGCAGAGTCTTAACTTTGATAAAGAATATCTCTTTGGTTTTGAGTCTTTGCAACTTCAGGGATCTTATCTATGCACAATCAGCTTGTAACACTCCAAAGAGAAAGGAAAACTTGAAATCGCATCATATGACCCCTTTAATGCCAAAAATGCTTACATTTATGTCTTTTTGTTCGCTCGGGCAGCCATGTTGCCGCTGAAGCCGGTTTTTTTTCCTTACCCCTACCCCTCCAACCAAAAGATAATCGAGACACCCCTACCCCTTCACGTGAACGTGCGAAACGGAGGGGGAAGGGCTAAGGGGTAGAATTGGGATTGGGCATTACTCTGTACTTAATCAGTATGTGATTCTGAATGTTTGAAATGGTTTCAATACTCATTTTCCACAGTATCGATTCACCAGTACCAGCAAACTAAATTTTTGCATGTGCTTTGAGTTTAATGTGCACTTGAGAACACAACATGTGCTAGTTATGATTTTTCACATAAGCATAAATTCCAATATTTTTTGGGGACAGGTAAACATTTCACATTGTAACACAAATCTATAAGAAGAAACATTTATAAACCTTAACTTAAACTTAAATGTCACTTAAAGGTCTCCCTGCACCAAAATAAAAGCTTGGGGGTTTAACTCTTACAAGTGAAGGAATTAAGAGATTAAGTCACAAATTTTGTAATTTTGCTTGTATTTTAGGAAATATAATTTTTTAGATTGTACTATTGTGCATATTGCAATAGTAATGTAGCTTATTATTATTATTTAATCACACTTAGAGCTATTGGGCCAGAAGAATCTCAGACAGAAGACTTTCAATTGATAAGAAAATACTCTGACTATGGTCAAAGGTATACGTGTAATGTAGATACTGTTCAAATTTTATAATTATATAACTAACTAAACTCAAAGAAAGACTATTCCCTTAACATTTGGTTTTATAAGGTGCGATAATGAAATGTACTCCATTAAAAAAAAAAAAAAAATTATTTATTCAGTAGATTTTCTAAATGAAAAAGGGTACAAGAAATGATATAAAATACAATTTAGGCTATGTAAGTAGATATCTTATAGAAAATATAAATATATTGTAACACCTTACCATGTGAAGACACTGATTTAGTGCCCCTCAAATAAATGAAAAGTTAAGTTACAAAGCAGTTACTAAAGACTTACATTCCTAAAACATCACTTGTATGATTGGATCCAAAGACAGAATTTGAAGATTATCACAGCATTGTATGTATTTCTAAAGGGGAGCTACTGACTCAACACATTAAATGCTGTTACCAGTGTATAATAATATAATAAATTAAGATGCTCCTTTTTCTCTGCACCAAAATGTTACAAACTTCTGTCTTATTTCTTTAGTTTGTAAACCATATACTAAAGGATTTAGTCCTGGTGGTACAATGTGGAACATTATACTTGCTAGTTTCCTGCTCTCAGAGTAGAGAGGAAAACGATGGAGAAAAATAAAAGTGGAGCCAGAAACAAGCATGATTAAATAAACAGCTAAATGAGTGCTGCATGTTTTTATGGCTTTGCTGTTCAGTGCTTTGTTTTTGCTAGTTATGCATACATTAGCAATTTTGCCATATGTTACGAATATAGACAGAATTGAGAAGGAAAATAAAACCACAGTATAAATGATTCCATACACATTATTAACAACAACACCATCCTCACAGGACAGTTTAAACAGTGAGGCATTGTCACAGAAAGGATTTTCAATTTTAGATCTGCAGTGAGACAGTCGCACAGTGAGTCCTATCAGAATTGTGACCATAAGTACCGACAGCCCCCAGGCTGATGCTGATAATTTTACCACCATTTTATTGGTCATTATAGCCGTGTATCGCAGTGGATTGCATATAGCCACATATCTGTCAAAGGCCATGATTATAAGAACATAATGGCATGCTGCTACAAATATATGAACAAAATATGCTTGAACAACACATTCCACATATGTCATATAGCGCTCTGACGTTTCTTTTAAAATGTCCTGCAATAAGCGTGGCAAAATGACAGTTGTCCCTAATATATCATTCATTGGCAAGTTACAGAACAGGAAATGCATAGGATGATGTAGATTCTTCTCTGTTGAGATCAGAATTACAAGTGCAATATTGGAAACCATTATGAAAACATAAACCAAAAGAAGAAATGTGAAAACAACATAGGTAGACTGAGGTGTAACTTGAAGTCCCTCCACTAGGAGAATACTGTGTCTGAATGTCAGGTTGTCCATTTCCTGCACAAAACCTGCAAACAGTAACAGTTGGACATATCATATTCATTTATAAAATTTCAGCATAGACTACTGCATTGTGCTTTGAAGAATGAAGACTTTTTTGTGCTCATATACCGATGATGTCCACATGTAAACTCCATGTATGACATTTTACATAACTGCTTGTTGTTTAAACAGGTTAAACAGTCCACACTATTTGTCATGTGCTAATATAAGCACAATTACAGAAACACTGAAGTATTGCATAGTAAACAGAAATATCAAGGAATTTGATATGAACATGTTGTAAAATTAGGAAATATTTGGTAGTTACCTAGTATTAGTTGACTATGTAAAGCAACACATACTTACTGCAGGTGGATTCTGTTATTACGAAGGGAGTTGTTTTATTGCTTTAAAGATTTGATTCATATGTTGCCTAATGAAGTCACAGTAAACTCAGTATCAAGTGTTACCTAAATACTAACTTGCACTTCTCTGAAATGTTTACCTACCCTCACCTTTTAATATGTGGTTCAAAGGTGTTTCTATGATGCTATCCTCCCAGAGGGGAAAACTGATTCATGTCACTTGTTGCCATGATCATAAACACTGATAAAATGATATGCAATAATTATATAAAATGATATGATAGTTATTTTGTTTAATATATATATATATATATATTTGATTTTGAGTCTACAATTGTTACGGGGCGACAGAGACGTGAAGCGAGCGGATCCATGTGCATGCTTTTATTAAGAGATGTGCTCATAACAGGCATGGGTCAAACAATGGCAAACAGGTATATTGAGGGCAAGACACAAGAGTAGGGCTGTGAATCTTTGGGTAGACAGCGATTCAGTTAGATTCACAGGTTTTCGATTTGTTTCAAGAACGATTTTTGCAAATTTAGAATGATTCAATTCGATTCAATTCACAATTAAATTCGATTTGATTCGATGAACGATTCGATTCTGCATTCTTTAAGTGCATTCACAGGATAATTTAAATGCTTCCCCTAAATTCTTTAAATGCTTAGTCAGGGGGCAAAT
>NW_015548269.1:118317-120644 GCF_001515605.1 Sinocyclocheilus anshuiensis
GAGAAAAAAAAAACACTTTTGTCCATTGTTAGATGCTAGTTTAATGATGCTATGGCATGACATGGCATACGTAAATTTTTATGTAAGCCAAGATTTTAAAAAATAGCTTTAAAAGTATTATGTATAGGCTAACATTTTGTCTCACCAGGGGCGTGCAGCATACACTGCTGGACAATAATCAATAATTTGTAATCTATAATTTTTCCTAATGGCAATTTTATGATTGTTTTATATACTACAAACAATTATTTCAATTTTCTGCACAGAATAAGGTAGAAAATATACTTTATAGTTTCTGTACTGTAATAAATGATGTGTCAATTAGCACTGCATCATTCATAAATTTTATTTATTTATTGTGTTACTTAACGTTTCATCAGTTCATTCTGCTTTTTATTCAGCTTAGCTGCAGATATAGCCTGGCACGTCTTAAGTTCTATGAGCGCGAGATCAAATCTCTTTAGTGCGAAAAGTTCTTTATCTCATTTTCATAAAATAAAATGCTATAGTATTTAACTTTTCCTCTCCATCAGTGAATGATGATTCTGAAAGAAAACGTGCCAATGTCGGTTTGCTATAGCAACGAACGCTACTTTCATGCATCTGATTATCAGATAAACCTCGCGCTCTTATTTCAAGGTTGTTGTTAATGCTGTGGTTATTTGAACAGTTTCCTTCGTACATTCAGTTCAACAACATTGTTAAAACACATTTATCATTCAATGGAACTGTGCGTATGCTTTAGACACTTACATATTTGCTCCGTCCATGCAATAAATGCGCAGCCTTACACTCCTCAGGTAATGTAGTCGGTATGACCGAGAGCCATTGAAAAACTACAGGTTATTTTAAAAGTTTCCTTCGTAAATTCGGTTGAAATACATTGTTAAAACACATTTATCATTCAATGGAACTGTGCGTATGCTTTAGACACTTACATATTTGCTCCGTCCATGCAATAAATGCGCAGCCTTACACTCCTCAGGTAATGTAGTCGGTATGACCGAGAGCCATTGAAAAACTACAGAAAAGTAAAACTACTTCACTTTAGCATTACTGGCCATGAG
The DNA here is from genome assembly GCF_001515605.1 of Sinocyclocheilus anshuiensis. Classification (NCBI taxonomy): domain Eukaryota; kingdom Metazoa; phylum Chordata; class Actinopteri; order Cypriniformes; family Cyprinidae; genus Sinocyclocheilus; species Sinocyclocheilus anshuiensis. The sequence goes on from NW_015548269.1 coordinate 119,385, forward strand.
TACCAGGAGAGATCACACATCAGCTGCTCAAAAAATGTGTCAGTGAGACAAATGGAGCGTGAGCGCAATCCTGTGACAGTCACAAGTGGTAAATAGTGGAGCGCGTGAAGGAGAGATGCAAGGGCACGAACACTGTTCAAGGTCTCCATTCATTTGTGCTTGTAGTAATTTAATGTGTATATATTTTGAAAGCATTGAATCGCTATAGAAATTGCGATTCATTCGAAGCATTTTAAATCGATTACGGTCCAAAATCGGCAATTCACGATTCAAAAATCATGTTTCAAGATCGATGCATATGCATCGTCAGGGCTTGTAATCGATGCATCGAGAAAACGAGTGAATTGTTACACCTCTACAAATTTGGCATTTCTTTTACAAAACAAATGGAGTTCATTTAGTAGCCATTTTGTTTGTTTGTTTTTCCGTTGATGCTAGATGCTAACAGAGCCTTCTTTGGAGAATAAAATTATCTAAATATTTCAAATAATTTCCTCAGGAATTGGAAGATGGTGTTGACATATCATGGTTGTGACACAGGAAATATTAACATTAGGATTTAAAATATTCTAAAAACTACAAAACTTACCAGAGCCTCCCGACACCCTGCATGTCGATGCAGATGTACTCTGATGTACTCTGCAAAGGAGGAATGTAACGAGGGGGTCCTTTAGAGTGACAGCTGCCCCTGATATTCCCTGATTTATTTACATTTTAATCAATGTCTGACGGTGTTGACAAAAAGTGGGGACACGACTTTAAAACCTTATGAAACATGCATGTGTCATTGAAAAACAACCTTGCTTTTATATGAGATATTATAAGGTGTTGTCTTTGATAAAGCAAGCTCTTTTTCATCATTAAAATACATTTTGATCCATTTTATAGCATACAAATGATTTGATAAAACGAGTGAATCATTACACCCCTACACAAGAGTAGTCCAGTGCATCGGCGTGGTCGATCTGTAGCGAGCAATGTCCAAACAAGGTAATCCAAACGGTTAATTTGAAACACAGGTATTTGTCCAGGCGAGGGGTAAACAGTATCCGAACAGGGCGAGACGAGAGGGGCAATCCAAAGACAAGGCAAGATATCCAAATCCACGACTAGACTAAACAGACGAAAAAGACCAAGACTAGAACCTAGGCTAACTCGGGATGGCTCCGTAACGTTGCTATCACAGACTTAATGATATGCACAAACAATAATCGGCGGTGAGAAAGAGGAAGTCCATGGCTTATGAAGTGTGTTTGATGG
>NW_015548269.1:121102-143302 GCF_001515605.1 Sinocyclocheilus anshuiensis
TAGAAATCGCGATTCATTCGATTCTTAGCGTTTTAAATCGATTACTGTCCGAAATCGACGATTCACGATTCAAAATCCATGTTTCAAGATCGATGCATATGCATCGTCAGGGTTTGTAATCGATGCATTGATAAAACGAGTGAATCATTACACCCCTACACAAGAGTAGTCCAGTGCATCGGCGTGGTCGATCTGTAGCGAGCAATGTCCAAACAAGGTAATCCAAACGGTTAATTTGAAACACAGGTATTTGTCCAGGCGAGGGGTAAACAGTATCCGAACAGGGCGAGACGAGAGGGGCAATCCAAAGACAGGCAAGATATCCAAAACCACAACTAGACTAAACAGGCGAAACAGACCAAGATAAGAAACTAGGCAAACTCAGGATGGCTCCGTAACGTTGCTATCACAGGCTAGTGATAAACGCAAACAATATTCGGCAGTTTGAGAAGGATCTGAGTGGGTGTAATATAGTGTGTGTGTGTGTGATTGGTTACAGCTGTGTGCGATCAGTGCAATGGATGATGGGAAAAGAAGACCAGAGTCATAAAATTACTTAGAGAAGAACGGGGACCTTCATGGATTAATAGTGTTTTCAAAGGTTCATTGATACCCTCGCAAAAAAAGTCTAACAGTACACAGTCCGGCAGATCTGAATAATGAGCAATGGCTAAATACTCTTGAATATAGCCTTCCAGTGATCGTGTGCCCTGTCTAAGGGCTAACAATATTCTTGCCGTATCCATACCTGGCCAATGTCCATCCGAGAAGCCGCTGGATCCTTGTGTGGCCGAGTATTCTGTTATGGGCAAACAAGACGTGAGACATGCGGATCCATTCGCAAGCTTTATTTAAGTATGTGGTCAGCACAGGCGAGGGTCAGACGATGGCAAACAGATATATTGAGGGCAAGACACAAGAATAGTCCAGTGAAGGGGCGTGGGGTAGATCTCCGGCGAACAAAGTCCAAACAGAGTAATACAAAGGGTAAATCCGAAACACAGGCGATGATCCAGGCGAGGGGTAAACAGTATCCAAACAGGCGGAGCAGAAGCCCACCAGGGCGTGTCGGCAGACCACCACGGCGGACCAGAGTGATCCGGATCCCATGGCGGGGACTGGGGCCTAGGGAAAACTGAGATACAAGATACAGGCAGTGCATATACGGCATCAATGACCGGAACAGGAAATACAGTTTGGGGAAACAAAACAGGCAGACATTTCATGAATGGTCTCTATAGTAGTGACAGGGTTAATGTGACAGACAGGGAGTGCATTTACATCTTCCGGGCTCATGACTGGGCCAATGGGGCAAATGGATGGTTCGAAATTAACTTAATTGACTGAAGTGGGATAGATAGATTGTTCACTAGTGGTCTTTTTGGCAATGACAGAATTAACAGGGCATACAGAAAGTTCATTTAGGGTTTCCATGGCAGTTACAGGCAGGGATGAGAGTTCATAAACAGCTTCCTTGGCTGAATTGGGGCAACAATAAAGTTCATGTGCTGTCTCTGGGGTAGTTACATGCATGGTTGCAAGTTGTAATATGGCCTCCTTGGTTGTGACAGACTGCGCTAAGAGTTCATGTTCGGTTACACGACCAGACAAAAGTTAATTTATGGTTTCCGGGTTTATAATTAACACCTCTGTTTTTTTTTTAGAATTTAGCAGTAAGAAATTACTTGTCATCCAGTTTATCGACTATACATTATATATACGAAGAAATATAGAGCTGAGTATCATCAGCATAACAGTGAAAGCTAACACCATGTTTCCCTAATCTGAGGAGAGGATCTGCGAGAAAGAGCACAGGACAACACCTGGCTCAACCTCCTCTCTTCCCCCCCCATGCTGAGTTCCTGACTCCTCACGCCCTCTCCTTCCCCTCAGGCCATGCAAACCTCACAAATCTACTATCCTTCTTTTAATTGATGTTTAATCCTGCCTGGCAAAATAAATGTTCAATTTTGATTTATTCTGGATTCTCCTGAAATCATTATGACCAGTAAATCATAGGAGGCTAATGCTACCATAAATCTGTGTCCAGGATAGAACAAACTGAAGGCTCGTGAATGAAAGGAGCACTAGGCACTTCATCTGAAGACTTTTTGATTTCTGTCTATCACTGATTTAGCAAGATGTATGGAAGTGGCTAAATTAAATACACTTTTTGTAAGAGTGAGCAGTAGGCAACCGACTAAAAGGTATTAGCTAACTTATTACACCCTCTGATTAAGATCAGACTGGCTAGTTTGCGTGCGTGAGTTTACCGCAAACCCGAGGCACATATCTCTGAGCGGCATTGGGTCCCTGATGAACGAATAATTTAAAGTATGGGATACCCAGAAAACTTTAATATCTAAATTAAAATACAACTAATCTTAAGATCAGCTATTAAAGCAGAAATACTGTAAATTCGAAGAGTCATTTAAAGTTGGAGTCAGATTAAATTATACACGGAGTCAGAATTAAATTAGAAACCAAATTTTAATAAATAAAGGTGATTTTTACAGAAGCACCAGAAAAGACGTACACGCAGAATACCTTCAACCAGGCTGTTGGACATCCTTCCTTGGGCCAACAGGTGGAGCTTACAAAGTGGTGACCCCGACGTGATCCTCCAGTCTCAGGCAAGTGACGTCATCTGGCACAACAATTCAGATCCAAACGGAGCATGAGGTTTGAGCTTCTTCTCTGTCTGCAGCTGCTGTGGTAAGTCCATTTTGTTTGTCTTTTTAGAAACTTTTGAGGGAAAACCTAGACGCACCTCATATAGACACATTTGTAGAACGGGTCGGTATACCCAGGATAGACCGGAACCGGAAAACCCGGTGGTGTTTGAGATTAATAGAGAAACAACATGGCTTATCAGGGAAATGGTAGTTCGAGTATAGACAGAGATGTAATGGAAACTCTTGCCTTGCAAATTAAAGATCTCCTTTTTCGTCTGCATAACAAGGGAGTAGATTTTGATTGAAACAATGACCAAATTCTAGCCTGGTACGTTACCGAAGGACAAAAATTGGAAACTAAAGCTTCCTATCGAAAACTACTGATTGCGATCGTTTATATGCTACGTCAAAATGATTTGGCAACTATTGCAGAAAACGAACGCATGATAGCAAACATAAAAGAGCTAGAAGCAACGCGATCAGATGAGCTAAAAAAGCTCAGAGCACAGGTTGAAGCATCTGTGTATGAAAAACAAACTTGGCCAAGACAGGGCGACGCGATGGAAACGCAAATTAAAAGGCTTGAAAAGAAGCTGCAATTAGATAAAAAATACACATCCTCTCTTGAAACGTGCTGCGGGTCTGCAGGGTTTCCCGTAGCTGCGGTCAAAATAGCGGCGATAAATTCTAAAATTGGAGGCAAGCTAAACGGTGATAGCGATGAAGATGATGTTGCAGCTATAGCAAGCAACGTTAAGGACCATCTGTCCCTGACAGAGGTTTCTGATCGAACTCCAAGGACAAAACCTAGTTCGGTGGTGTGTGATCCTTCTTCAGAACCCGCGAGTGACATGTATTATCGCCCAAATAGACCCGAAGAGAGGCAGCGCAGTCCAATAAGGACTCAAACTAAATCTGGCGCTGTTCTCAGAAAAACAATGAAAGTTGCTGTACTTAAAACAATGACTAACGCAGATGATGAAGTCACTACTATTAGCCGTCCTTTAACTTGCGAAGAATGCACTAAACACAAAGAAGTTGTGGGAATGATGCCAAGAAAAGGCCCTTTCCAACCTTACTGGGACAACATAATGCTACAGGCATCAGTATATAATTTAGAGGTCAGAGATGTTTGGCAAATTGCTCTCCAAACTATTCCAGAGGAACTAAAACCAGAAATGTCCCCTGAATTAAGATCTGGAGAAATTGTAGTCGAGCAAGAAGGTGAGAATGAAAACAACATGTATGAAAGATTGAGGGAGACTCTATTAGAGCTAAGGGGACCAACACACGCTGAGTGGAATAGGATTTTGGAAATAAAACAGGCCAACAAAGAGCCATTTGAAATTTATGCGGAACGTTTATGGGTGACTTACAAAGAACACTCGGGTTTAGAAGATGCACAGCGCGATCAGGAAGTTTTACTTCAACTCCTGAAAAATAATGCAGGGCCTCACATTCAGCAAGCGCTAGTTCATGGAGCCGATCCGTCTGAGAATACCTACCGGTTATTGGTGGATTGGGCTTCCAAAATAGAAAACAGGCTCAAACAAACCAAAGCTTGTTCCGTTTCAACAACACAATGACTAGCTGAGGGGAAAGGTGCTAAAAAATCTGACCTGAAGCCCAAATCACAACCTTACTGCTACTTTTGCAGAAAAAATAATCACATTACTCAAGATTGTTTTAGGCTAAGAAGGGCCCAAAATAGTCAGAAGATACATTCCAAAGCTGACAGCGAAATCCTTAGTCAGTTAGAGAATTTGATCATAAAAAGTAACACCCCAGAAAGCGGCACAAAACAAACTGAAGAACAGTCTAAAAACCCGAATAACCCATACAGGTTTCTGCAAGCAGACCTTGCTAACCTGCTAGCAAAATATAACAATCCCCAATAGGGGTGCGTGGCCTCCGTTGCTGTAGGAAGTATTATCAAAAGCGGCAATCGAATCAAAATAAGAGCTAACCTTGGAGGACAGTTAGTTAACATCCTCATTGATACCGCCGCCGCCTGCTCCTGCACAAACATTCTGTTACCCCTAAGCACGCAAACGATCCAGATTAAAGGTATAGGCGATACTTTGATGACAGCAACTCAAACACAGCCAGTTCAGCTCGATTTAGGCATGGTAGTGTTAAACGAACCATTCTGGTATTTACCAGATAACAGTGAAGGAACTGTATTAGGTATGGACATCATGAGAAAGCATGGCTTTGTAATTCATTGTTTTGAAAAACAAATTGAAGTGGAAACTAACAAAACAGCAAAGAAATGCCTGCCTCGAAGCCATGTCAGCATTATGTCCATATCCAGTACAGATCCGATTCAACTTCTCATCAACAAACACAGCGATGTTTGGACTAATCATGAACACGACTGCGGCCTCATTGACTTTGAAGTATGCATTGAGGGAGAGCCCCCTCCCCCACAAAAACAATATCGCATCAAGCCAGAGGCAGAGGCCGCTGTTCATGAGATAGTAAAACAGCTTGAGGTCAGAGGGATAGTTCGGCGATGCAGTTCAACCACAAATTCTCTGTGTTTGCCAGTTCCAAAACCTAATGGTAAATGGCGCCTTTGCATTGATTATCGGCGCTATTCAAGTGCGTGAAATCACAATAAAAAACACACAAATTTTGCCACATCTGCTCGGGGATGTTGAGGGACATCCACACACATGCCAGCCTGAACAAGAGGCACAAAGCCTTGTACATGACCAGCTACTACCAGGCCAAGTGCAGGTGTACATTGACGGTTCTCGATTCTGCCAAAATGGTCACTTCTATACTGGCTGTGCAGTGTGGACCCCTCATCTTCCCAATACAGATGCAAAACAGCAGTTATTGCTTAAATTACCATCTAACATATCCGCACAAGAAGCTGAACTCGTTGCATTGCTAGAAGCGATCAAGGCACACCCTGAACCGCTCTGCGTGTATACTGACAGCCGTTATTCGTTTGGCGTGGTAACAGACTTTATGGCTGAATGGCAATTACGAAATTTCCTCACGTCTGCCGGAACGCCTATAAAGCATTTCAACACTATAGCTGCAATTTGGCAAGCTATACAAGCACGAGAAACCCCCATTTCCGTTGTAAAAGTGTGTGCGCACATCAACAAAAATCCAGATGTGCATGAGAAAAACAATAATATTGCTGACCAATTGGCTAAGCTGGCAGCAGTGAAAGGTGACCTATGGCAAAACGAAACAGCCTCTGTTTCTGTGGCAAGTGCGGCTCAAGTTACGCCCATTGACCTCAAACAGTATCAACAAGATCTGTGGGTCTCTGATGGAGAACTTGTGCTACACTTGAAACGTGATCAGATGGTTAACGTAATCGAAGGCATAGTCATCCGAGATGGAAAATTTGTTGTTCCAGAAGTGCTTCAAAAACCAATAATAAAATTGTATCATGATTATGCGCATGTGTCTGCAACAAAAACAGCACAATTGATACAAAAACAATTTTGGTGGCAAGGAATGACAGCTGACATTGAAAGATGGTGCAACACCTGTCTGGTGTGTGTCACAGTTAACCAGGGAAAGCTAGGCCGAACAAATCTGCGCAGGCCAGAACCACCTAAAGGACCCAGGGAGTCCTTACAGTTGGATTTCATTGGTCCGCTACCCAGTGCCAAAGGGGGGTATCGCTATTGCCTCGTGATAATTGACAAATTCTCAAAATGGGTTGAAGCAATTCCCACTCGCAATAACACTGCAAATACAGTGGCACGTGTGATGGCGAACCAAATAATCCCCCTCTGGGGAGCACCAATTCAAATTGAATCTGATTTTACTGGACAAGTTATGAAAAATATGTGCAAAATGTTGAACATCAAGCAAAAATTTCACATTTCATACAGACCACAGAGTTCTGGAATGGTTGAATGTGCAAACCAGACAATCAAAGAAAATATCTCTAAGCAGATAGCCCAACACCAAAATAAATGGATTGATGCCTTACCCACTGTTCTGACTGTGCTGCGAGCAACCCAATCAAAAGCTACAGGCATTAGCCCATATGAGCTTATGACTGGAAGGGTGATGAAATTACCCATTGATCCAGAAATTTCCCCAGCAGACTTGGGGCCTCTCATGCTCGCAACGCAGCAGACTGTGTTGGTACAATTGCAAGAAAGATTGAAGGTGTTGCACGCTCAGGCTGATCTGAAACGACAACAGTCAGACCTGACAAATGATGCGCAATTTAACCTCATCTCTGAAACAAAATTTTCAGAAGGAGACATTGTGATGGTACGCGTCTTTGTAAAACAAAACGCATTTTCCCCTAGATGGCATGGGCCATATGAAATTAAAGCTGTTTGTAACAGCTGTGTGGCCGTGACCATCAGAGGAAAATTAAGATGGTACCACATGTCCCAGTGTAAACTGTTCAAAGGTTCAATGATCTTTCTTTTCTATAGGACAGTCACTGCAATTCCATGGAGGCCAGATGCCAGGGTGGTATCTGGACCCACCTGCATCAGATTGGGACAACGGGTCACACTCACATACACCCTAGGATGCGGGAGATGGGTATGGAAGTATACCAAGGGGCCATCCACACCTTACATTCCAATTACATACAAAGAAATAGTCACATGGTCCCCCGGATTAGCACCGGATCCAAATTGTGTAACTAAAATCTGCTGTAAGACAGGTTCTACCCATCCCCCAGACACAGACATCACAGGCTACACACTCGCACCAAAATTTCACCATAACATTACTGCCTGGGATCAATTTAAAGAATACCCAGGTTCAAAAATTGGTAGTAAGCACATACTATATCAAATCAACAACTATGGCGAGGATCCTAAAAAATGTTATCTAGAACCAGCAACATATAGGTGCATGCATGCTACAACACATACTAATACACATTTGAAGTTTACTGAACTTCTTTTTAACCTAACAAATCCTGTATCTAAAAACAATTTAAAAACATTTGTTTGGACTGGACGAAAAGAAGGACCCTACTGTGTGGGAAAATGTGAGGCAAATATGGACAATTTTACTAACCCTCATAATTGTTCATGGACTTTACATCATTGCTTTAATCTAACCACCTGTGGATATAGAAAGCCCATGCAGTGTCCAAAATTATATCCCACCCCTCCGGGTGGCCTTATCAAAGGAAATATGAACAAGACTTTGCTTCATGATGTCAATCTTGTGATAACACGTGACGTATAACATGTCTAACATTTTGTCTGCTTATGTAGAACATTGTAACCGTAAGGATTAAACCTATACATGGCTACAGTCACGCATCGATGATATAGTTTCTGATTACAAAAACAGACTTGCAGTCCAAATTCCACCTACTTGCACCAAACGAGACCTGTTTGGAAATATAGCAGGCCTTTTTGGGTCAATTAATTCTATATCCAACACTTACAAAATAACAGGTCAATCTCAATTTTCAACATGGTTGGCAAATCAGGTGGCCACTGGTTTTCAACACATCACCAATAGTAATGAAAATATTATCAAAGCGGTCAGATCTGAAGCGCAGGCGCGTCTGACGACCAGTCAAACAATTTTCAATCAGACCTGTATCATCGAGCATGACTTAGCCTGTAGATTGTTTGCACAAGATTTGTTTACTGCAGCAAGACAACAGATTTTAGATCTTCGTCTTCACAAGACACCTAGACATGTTTTAAATGATCTTATTGAAATTTTAGATCTACAAAGATGGCTTACATCAGAAAAAATGAAGAACATTAACTATTCTGAATTGTTATCAACATTAATGATGTATACTGGAAATGAATGTACTGGATGTATTGGGTTTTTTGCCACTTTCCCTCTAATTCACCCAGATCAAGTTTTCCTAAATTCCACTACCATACGCTCTATCGGCGTAGTAGTGAAGGATCAGATCATAAAATGGGACCATCTTACGGGGTATATGACTTTGAAGGGCACTGAAACCTTGTTTACCACTCGCACCTGTTGTCATGAAACATCTAGTTACATTATTTGTACCTGCAACACTTTACAACCTTTTTCTCCCAATGATTCTAAGCTCATTAATGTGCAGTCTTTGCATGGCCATTCTGATGCTGTTGAAGTGTCTCACACCCAGTGGTGTGTCATAAGTGAGATGAATTCCTTCACCTACGGAGGTCTGACCTGCCCTGCGAACCACACTTTATGCTTGGAAGTGAAAGAGAACTTTTCAATGGGTCAGATAAACATCCTGGGAAAGGTACCACTAGACGTAGATGTTTCCCCATGGTGGGAGGACACTTTTTAGGAGCGAAGCACACAAGCTTTGGTCAACACGATGGACTTAGTTCAAGGGATTATTTTACAGACTGAATACCACCTCAACCAAGTACAAGTGGAAGCAAATCTGGCGGAAAAGACTGCAGAGATCCTGTCCAGCTCCTCTAACTGCTCAGCGTGGTATGCTTACACCTGGTGGGATTGGATGTTTCGCGGATGCGCCATCGCCAGTGTGCTCATCTTCTTATTCACTCTCATCCAGTGCTGCTACTTCAGATGTCTTCTCCGCGCAATGCGCACTTCAACCAATGTGGCCATCGCGCTCAGTCCACTAAGAGTACCAGCACTACAAAAACTACAACCGTAAGCAAGCTACAAGAAATCCATAGATAATGGCCCCTTAGGGACTGCTCTGAATCTGCCCCAAGGGGCCAAGGGCGGAACTGTAAGGATGGATTTTACCAAGACTGAATTCAAGATTCCTATCCTGTGATAAAACAATAAAATTCACTAATCTGAGGAGAGGATCTGTGAGAAAGAGCGCAGGACAACACCTGGCTCAACCTCCTCTCTTCCCCCCCATGCTGAGTTCCTGACTCCTCACGCCCTCTCCTTCCCCTCAGGCCATGCAAAACTCACAAATCTACTATCCTTAGTTGTTTGATGTGACATCCATGTAAATACTTCTGGTGTGACTGGTAAGATGGTTTCACTCCCACATCAATAGAACAGACAAGAATAAAGAAAATATAACCTGTTCTTCTGGTGTGGGAGATGCCCCAATAAAGATCTTTATTAACCATTTGTTTTGTTCCCCAAAACCAGGCATGTGACCCTTTGGGGCACGAGAAAAGGTCCTGGGTCCCTGATGAACGAATAATTTAAAGTATGGGATACCCAGAAAACTTTAATATCTAAATTAAAATACAACTAATCTTAGGATTCGCTATTAAAGCAGAAATACTGTAAATTCGAAGAGTCATTTAAAGTTGAATTAAATTAGAAAACAAATTTTAATAAATAAAGGTGATTTTTACAGAAGCGCCAGAAAAGACGTAAGGTCTGTAATTAACTGGTTCTTTGCGGCCAAGTTGTGTTTTTTTGATGAGAGGCTTATTAACAGACAGTTTGAAGGTTTTGGGGACATGTCCTAATGACATTGACGGATTAATAATAGTCATAAGAGGATCTATGACTTCTGGAAGCACCAGAAGTTTAGATGATGTAACACGTTTATACAATTCTTCTTCTCCTATAGTAGAGAATGAGTGGAATTGTGGAAAGAGAACAGGGGCTCTATAGCACACTATCTTATGCGATAGAGATCTAGCAGTTTTTTAATGCTTTTTTGTAGGACAAGGGTACTTTCCCGCCAAGCAATACGAAATACCTCTAGTTTTGTTTTCCTCCACGCTGCGCTCCATTTTTCGGGCTGCTCTCTTTAGGGTGTGAGTGTGCTCATTATACCACGGTGTCAGACTGTTTTCCTTAATCTTCCTTAAGCGTAAAGGAGCAACCGTATCTAAAATACTAGAAAAGAAAAGTTGTTCTGAGGTATTGGATATGCTAAGGAATTTAGATAAATCAGGAAGATTACTTACAAAGCAGTCTTTTGTGGTAGAAGTGATGGTTCTACCATACTTGTAACAAGGAGTAGAATTTACAGTTTTAGCTATATGAAGTTTGCACAAGACTAGATAATGATCTGCGATATCATCGTTTGGCTGCATAATTTCAACACCATCGACATCAATTCCATGTGACAGTATTAAATCTAGAGTATGATTTCGACAATGAATAGGTCATGACACGTGTTGTCTAACCCCAATAGAGTTCAGAATGTCTATGAATGATGATCCCAATGAATCTTTTTTATTATCAACATGGATATTAAAATCACCAACAATTAAAACGTTATCTGCAGCCAGCACTAACTCGTATATAAAATCAGCAAAAAAAATGTTTGTTTTGATTCTTTATTTATTAAACATTTTTGATTTGTAACTTTTTACAGCAGAGCCCGAGATCTGCCCACACACACAAAAAAAAAATAAAAAATACAATAAAATGTTACAAAACAAGTACATCTCAGGATTTCAATAGGCCTGATAAAGTATCAATAAGGTCCAATCAAACTGTATTGTCTTTCTGGTGGCACCATGTATTTTGGCTGTGGTACACTCCAAAAGGGCAATGACCAGCAAGTATGACATCCACGTCAGTCTAACTGGGGTAGATGGATCCAACCACAATTTTAAAACAACCTTTTTGGCAGCAGTAAGAGCAGCAAACAGAATCATTTTTTGATTGACAGACAATGAGAGTGACGAATCATCCAGCAAAAGAAAAAGCAGTGGGTCCTTTTGGATCCGAGTCTTCAGAAGGTCTGACAATAAGTCCTGTACCAAGGACCAAAGCAACGCAATTCGGGAACAGTTCCAGAACATATGTATATATGTACCTTGATTTGAGCTATTACACAGGTGACAGAGGTGGGGGGTCAGACTTTCTTTTCATTTTAAATAATAAACAGGGAGTGGCATATGCCTTATAGATTAACTTATAATGAATAATTTGGTGAGCTGGGTTTTTAGCGGTAGCAAAACAATTTCCCCAGACATTGTCCCAATCAATCACGGTATTAAGTTCTCTTTCCCAGAAACCCTCAGTCGGAATGTTTGAATACTGTCATACCACAAGTGATTTATAAATTATACTCACAACACCTCTAGAAGCCATACTAGAATCTAGCCAATTTACCATAGGATGAGGAGATATTTTAATCGACCAGGGTACTCCGTAAGCTTTCAGTGCAGATCTTAATCTTAAGTACAGCAAAAAGGAGAATCCTGGGAGAGAGAATTCATCCTTTAGGATCTGAAAGGACTTGAGCCCATAATCATTGTACAGGTCTTTTAAAGTGTAAATACCACATTTAACCCAGCATTTGGAAACGAACGGTTTGTTACCAGTACAAAGATTATTATTATGCCAAATGGGGGTAGAGGCACTGTAAGAATCTGAAGCTCCCATAATCTTTTCTGCTGCTTTCCAGGTTTTGATAGAATGGCATATAATTGGACCAAACTTTTCCAGAAATTTCCAGTAAAGGGTAAATCCTGTAGACGCAATGGGTATATAATATTAGTTTCTAAAGCCTGCCATGGGAGTCAACGTCTAGCCACGTCCTAAGTGGTCTCATCTGGTATGCTAAATAATAGGACCAAAAATCTGGTAGGGATAAGCCACCATGAGGTTTTAGTCTGTGCATAGATTTAAGGCGAATTCTAGGCCGTTTATTATTCCACAAGAATTTTGATACTGCTGTATTGATCTCTTTAAAATAGCCAGTAGGTGGTTTCAGAGGTAACACTGAAAATAAAAAGCTTAGCCTCGGAAGTATATTCATCTTAACAGTTGCTATCCTTCCATGAAGAGCCAAACAGAGTGGCGACCAACACAGAAGATCGCTCTTAATCTTATCCAGAAGAGACTGATAGTTTCACTTGGAAATGCGAGATAATGAAGGAAAAACTCTGATTCCGAGATAATTAAACTGGTCACTGACCGGAATCATAGTGGGTAAGGTCTGAATTGCTTGGGCCAAAGGCTCTAATGATAAATTAAAAAGCAAGGGTGACAGGGGACAACCTTGACGAGTACCCCTGCCAAAATAAAAGGAAGGGGAGATGTAAGAACCAGTGAGCACTCTGGCTGAGCATTCAGAATAAATAGTTTTGACTGCTTGTAGAAAAAAGGAGCCAAACCCAAAATGCTCTAGGACAGACCACAAAAAGCTCCACTCAATTCAGTTGAATGCTTTCTCTGCATCCAGAGAAAGGATTGCAGAGGAAGCTGTATATGAGTTTGCTTGTTGAATAATATGAAGAAGCCTACGTACATTATCTGCAGCAAATCTACCCCTTAGAAAGCCTGATTGATCATAGTCAATCAGGTCTCCTATACATCGATCCAATCTTAAAGCTAGGACTTTTGCCATCAGCTTTGAATCTGTGGATAGAAGGCTAATTGGCCTGTAACTAGAGCATTCTAGTGAATCCTTCCCTTTCTTCAGCAGCAACATTATTAAAGCTGCGGTTTGGTCCCTGTGTAAAGCCCCTTTTTCTAACGCAAAGTTAAGAGATTTAAGAATCAAGGGCGCTATTATGTCCCATAATGTCTTCAGTAACTCTGGGGGAATCCCATCTAGCCCAGGAGCTTTATTACTACTCATGCAATCCAAGGCGGATTTTAATTCCTCGATTGTCAAAGGGCTATCTAATATGTTGTGCTGAGAGTCATTTAATTTGGGAAGATTTAAATGTTTAAGGAATAAATCTAAATTTGTTGGGTCAGAGTTGGATTCAGAAGTGTACAGATGTTGGTAGTAGTTTTCAAATACTCTATTTACATCCTTTGGTTGAGTATATACTGAGCCCTCATGTCTAATAGCCGATATACTAGCATTAGATTAACTATTTTTCAACCTCAAAGCCAACAGCTTTGAAGAGCGTTCTCCATGAAAATAATATGATTATCTGGTACGATGTATGATGAATTCAGCTCTATGTAAATATATGGATTTTAGTTCTGATTTAAGAACATTTATTATTAGGGGACAAGCACCGAAGGTGCGTAGTCACCTATTGAACAAATCTGTACTGCTTGTCGGCCATTTTGATTTATGTTGTAAACCTACTTTTTCGAACTCCTCGCCACTCGTTGGTCCGATTTTCACCAAAATCGAGTCAGATGATCTTCAGACTGTGCTGACAAAGAGTTATGGATTTCGTGTCGATAAACGAAACCGTTTTTGTACAGCGCCATCTTAACATTAACCACAGCAAGTTTGGAGTCTCTAACTCCAACCCTCTAGCGACACCACTTGTCCAAAGTTGCAATTTCTTTATGCTAATAACTTTTGAACTATAAGGCACAAAATGAAAATGATTTTTTTCCTCTGAATCCTTGGCTCATGCCATGTCGAATGAACACCAAAATTCAAAAATCGCAAGGTTTAGTTTTTTCGCTATTTTTAATTGTTCGTAAAACCTACTTTTTCGAACTCCTCCTAGATGGTTTGTCTGATTTTCACCAAAATTGGGTCGGATCATCTTCAGGCCATGCTGGCAAAAATGTATGGAATTCAAGTTGATTCGTTCAATCGTTCTCTAATAACACACGAACGAATTTGACAAAAAGAACGCAAAAATGCATGTGAGGCTATATATCCGCAACGGTTTGGCGTATTGAGACCAAACGTGGTGTGTGTTATAACAAGCATGACCTCAGATTACCTGCAGTGTTTCGGCGCTGTGCCTCCTAGTGGTCAGGAGATATGAAAAATGCATATTTTTGCTTATAAGATCTGAATGGTTTGGCCAAAAATAACAAAACTGGTCTCTCTAGATTCGGTGCATCATGCTGAGTCGAACCATATCAAATTTTCCCATGTCAGTCATTTTGGGCATCGGCCATTTTTAATTTTGTCAAAAAATTCAATATATTTTGGCTTTGGTTTCACAAAAATTATCTTTTAATTCCTTCTCTAGTAGATCAATTTGTTTTTCTAATTCAAATTTACGGCTCTCCCTACGCTTTTTATTAAAGGATGAAAACTTTATACATTTACCCCTAATAAAACATTTAGTGGTTTCCCATAATACTTGGGGGTCAGAGGCTGAATCTCTGTTAATCTGTAAAAACTCTGTCAAAGAGCTGCGTAAATCAGCCACAAATGTACAGTTCTGTAACAAGGAGGTATTAAATCTCCATCGGTTGCGTTTGGCGCCCAATGATGCGGGGGTTAAAGATGTACAGTAATTATCGGAGAATGATCAGATAAAAGAATTGGTAGAATATAAAATGTACTAATATAGGGAATAAGTGAAGGGGACATAAGTAGATAATCAGTCTTTGAATAACAGGGGGTCAGAGGCTGAATCTCTGTTAATCTGTAAAAACTCTGTCAAAGAGCTGCGTAAATCAGCCACAAATGTACAGTCCTGCAACAAGGAGGTATTAAATCTCCATCGGTTGCGTTTGGCGCCCAACGATGCAGGGGTTAAAGATGTAATTATCGGAGAATGATCAGATAAAATAATTGGTAGAATATTAACTTTACTAATATAGGGAATAAGTGAAGGGGACATAAGTAGATAATCAATCCTTGAATAACTCTTATGACGAGCTGAAAATAATGTATAATCCCTAGTGTAACCCGCTGCACCAAGTACTGCAGACACGATGGGTTCTGAATATGACCAGTGTTCAGAAGTTCAGGTTCGCCTACGGAGAATAGGGAGCTCAACAACAACAATGAATCACTCAGACACGGTAAGATGTTCAACTCAGTGTTATTTGTCATAAGCAGCTGTTTCACTTAGCAATTGAAATGCACCAATTAGAGGAATGAGGAAAAAAATATAAAATAAAATACAATGGGTAACTTTCTCAACCAAAGAAAAGAAAACCTATATCAGTGCAAGTTGTTTTGACACTAACTTCTTTCTTTCCCTTTATAGATTTCAAGGACTTCAAATGAAAACTCAGAAAACTCAATTGAGAACTACCATCACACTTCAACCACAACTTCACATCAGTTAATGAAATTAACCTTTTGTGTGGTCTTTTTGTTTTAGGAATCACTAACTTATTTCTTTGTTTACTCTGGAGAAAAATAAAAACAAAATGAGGACTGTATCCTTTGTTCAGATTAAAAAATAAATAAATAAATAATAAATAAAAAACCGGCATCAATAACTTAGTGTGTTCACCTTTTTGAGTGAAAGCTTGATTCCAGAACATAGAACATTTTAACCCTTATTTGATACACTTTCTGAATTGCAAGGAATAAATTTCCCTTTCTTGTCTCAAATTTGTAAAATGGAAAAAAAATAAATAAAAAAAACAAACACACTTGATCAAATTAGAGGGAAAAACACAATTAGGAAGAAAACCCAAATAAAACTGAATAAATTCACATATGAATTCAAAGCTCAATTTTCAAGAGTCTTGTGATTCAGTACTTGAGGTTCATTCACAAACTTGTGAATATGGCTCCATTTAGTTAGCGACGTTAGCGACATTCACTCAGTCTCTCCCATTAGATCCTTTCAAAAGAGAACCATGAAATGCGGTGTTTGTGGTGTTTGTGCACTTTCCTACCGTCCAGTTCGGCAACAGCAATGCCAATATCACTCAGTAGCACTTGTTGAAAACTCCTTGAGGCTCGCCAGTCCTCACTCCCTCCGCGAACACGAGAGTTTGGACGAAATCCGGGAATCCAGAGACTCCATTCCGTGAAGCATCGATCTCCATACAGCGTCAGCTCCGACACACTCGACAGGGCAACGATGAAACCGAATCATGACTTTATTTATAATGCTACAAAAAGAATTCAACAAAATGCTGTTATTTTGAACTGTCTATTCATCGAAGTATCCTGAAAAAATATATTACAGTTTCCACAAAAATATTAAACAGCACAATCATTTTTAACATTGATAATAATAAGACATTTTTTGAGCACCAAATCAGCATATTAGAATGATTTGTGATGTGACACTGAAGACTGCAGTTATGCAGTTATGGCTGGTGAAAATTCAGCTTTGCCATCACAGGGATAAATTACAATTAAAAATCTATTGAAATAGAAACATTTTTAATTGCAATCATACCATTTTGACCATTTTTTTAATCATTTACCTAACCCTCAAGTTGTCTGAAACCTGTATGAGTTTCTTTCTTCTGTTTGTAACCCGCTGCACCAAGTACTGCAGACACGATGGGTTCTGAATATGACCAGTGTTCAGAAGTTCAGGTTCGCCTACGGAGAATAGGGAGCTCAACAACAACAATGAATCACTCAGACACGGTAAGATATTCAACTCAGTGTTATTTGTCATAAGCAACTGTTTGACTTAGCAATTCAAATGCATCAATTAGAGGAATGAGGAAAAAAAAATAAAATAAAAAATACAATGGGTAACTTTCTCAACCAAAGAAAAGAAAACCTATTTCAGTGCAAGTTGTTTTGACACTAACTTCTCTTTTTTTCCTTTTATAGATTTCAAAGACTTCAAATGAAAACTCAGAAAACTCAATTGAGAACTACCATCACACTTCAACCACAACTTCACATCAGTTAATGAAATTAACCTTTTGTGTGGTCTTTTTGTTTTAGGAATCACTAACTTATTTCTTTGTTTACTCTGGAGAAAAATAAAAACAAAATGAGGACTGTATCCTTTGTTCAGATTAAAAAATAAATAAATAAATAAAAACAATTAAACCGGCATCAATAACTTAGTGTGTTCACCTTTTTGAGTGAAAGCTTGATTCCAGAACATTTTTAAACTTAACCCTTATTTGATACACTTTCTGAATTGCAAGGAATAAATTTCCCTTTCTTGTCTCAAATTTGTAAAATGGAAAAAAATAAAATAAAATAAAAAACAAACACACTTGATCAAATTAGAGGGGAAAACACAATTAGGACGAAAACCCAAATAAAACTGAATAAATTCACATATGAATTCAAAGCTCAATTTTCAAGAGTCTTGTGATTCAGTACTTGAGGTTCATTCACAAACTTGTGAATATGGCTCCATTTAGTTAGCGACAATGAAATTGTTCACTCAGTCTCTCCCATTAGATCCTTTCAAAAGAGAACCATGAAATGCGGTGTTTGTGCTACTAATTCACTTTCCTACCGTCCAGTTCGGCAACAGCAATGCCAATATCACTCAGTAGCACTTGTTGAAAACTCCTTGAGGCTCGCCAGTCCTCACTCCCTCCGCGAACACGAGAGTTTGGACGAAATCCGGGAATCCAGAGACTCCATTCCGTGAAGCATCGATCTCCATACAGCGTCAGCTCCGACACACTCGACAGGGCAACGATGAAACCGAATCAGAAGTAGAAAAAAAAAAACAAAAAAAACCTGACCTTGAATAACAAGGTCATAAAACCGTCATTAATATCATTTTCAGAACAAGCACATATCACTACGTTTAACAAAGTAACAAAATGACAATCTCATTTTTCAAATGAACACAAGCATAAATGTATCACATGTGGTCTTGCAACATACATTCACGATTCATAAATGAACTCAATTACAGCATCCTTTTTCACATTTCACTTATGTGAACCTTTTACACAGATTAACACATGAAATAACATTGTTAACTCACCAAGACCACGGATGAGATTGACCGTTTTAATCCCTTGTAGCTCCAACGATCTCAGTTTCCACTCGGTCTTTCACTCATAAACTTCATGAAATTAATTTCCAATTGAAAACGTCTTTTGCTTCTGTATGAAACACTTTTAATTATTGGATAACACACCATATGTGTTAAACGAGGCCTTCTCTCTGCAATCGCGTGATACCAAAATGACTTAACAGTCTCTTTTTACATCAACTTTACTTCTAGTCTTGATACAGTGTCTCTGGGCGAATATCACTTGGTTTTTAATCAAATATTTCTACTCGATTAATCAAATTCTTACATTTTAATCGGAGAGACCTGAAATGCCTCCGTTCACTTCTGTTCCGACGAAGCAAGAGAGAGAGAGAGAGAGAGAGAGAGAGCACGCACTAAGCACGTGCGAAAAATGCTATCCAACATTCTCACTCGTAATTGGTCAATTCTTCAATATACAATATACTCCTATTGGCCGTTTCAGAGCTCATGAAAATAACTACTCCCAGCTCAGTTGAGTGTTGGTAACCTGGGTTACAGTGTGGATAAATTACATTGAAGCTAACCAGAGGGAATAAAATAAAATAAAAGAGATCTCTTTAACATTTCAAATATTTCTAATAACTACTCCCAGCTCAGTTGAATGTTGGTAACCTGGGTTACACTAGCACTGTCATTTTCTAAACGCCAGACATCGCATGTATTGGAATGTCGCAAAAATGAATTAATAATTATATCTATATATAATTATATTATTATATATTAATAATAATATCCAGAGATCATTGAATCAGACTTAGAGGCATGAGATCTATCTAACTGGGGATCCAACACAGCATTAAAATCACCCCCTAACACCACAAGACAGTCCTCTAAACTCACAACTAAACGTAATAATTCTTGAAAGAAGGAGGAATCACCCTCAGTGGGTGCATATACAGACATAAAAGCATATTTAGTATTATTTAGGGAAACAACAACATAAGTGATTCGGCCTACTGTATCATTACCGGATCTTATAATTGGAAAACCAATATTACGCTTAGACATTATCAGCACCGCTTTAGTTTTGTTGACAGCCGAAGAGGAAGAGATCACTTTAAAGTATTTATTTTGGAAGCGATGCACGTCCGCTGATTTCAAATGAGACTCTTGTATAAGGGCAATAGAGACCTTTTTGCATCTTAGGTAATCTAAGCATTTGGTTCGCTTAATAGGGCTATTTAACCCATTAACGTTCCATGATAAAATATTTATATCCATATATTAAAAAGGAAAAGCAATCCACACCAACCAGAACTAGGGCGGGAGGACCATAGTAATCCTCCACAAAGATAACGGTGATCAGAACATATGCATATGCATCTAGACATACAAATATTACGCAAACAAATATATAGGCCTACACTAGACCGATTAAACTTACGTGGACAGTCCCGGGCATAGAACAGAATAACAAAAACAAGAACAGTAACAAAATCGGCAGTAAGCAAAGAGTTAAAACACACTCTTCTACCTGCCCTCAAAGTAACAGTCTTTGGATACGCGGCCAACCTAGCAGTCCGGCTCGTCCGTCAACATCTGACCCGGTCATTTTCCGGATGAAGAGACAATCAAATTTTCTCCGCAGGGTCCTCCATAGAAACTGCAGATTCATCCTCGTTCACCTCGGATTCTCGTAACATAACCGCTACAGCTTTCTTCAGAGAAGAATTTGTAGCGGGATCCAGATTGAGAGCGAACTTTTCAACCTCCGCCGGTGTCTCGAGAAGAGAAATCTTCCCTCGGTGAGTAACTTTCACTACCGTGGGGTAGACCAAAAAGGACGATATCCCCAGCTGAGTTAGCGTCTTCCTCGCCGATGCCATCACTCTCCTCTTAGATGCCGTGTGGGTGCTATAGTCTGGGAAGAAAAGCAGCGGCGTTCCCATATGAAGAATTTGTCCAGCGGTTCGGGCTCCATTCAGGATTGCATTCCGGTCTCGATAATGCAGCATCTTGAAGATGAATGTACGAGGGGTTGATTTCGAACATTCACTGCTATAAATACGGTGGGCTCTTTCTATCTCCATTACTTTGCCAGCAAGAGAGGGAATCTATTTAGGAAGATGAATCTGTATATCTCCTTCTACCCCCTCTTTCAGCCCCACTAGATGGATATTGGACTGGCGGCTTTAATCTTCGATTCTTGCCTTTTCCTGAAGGGAGTCCACTGCTAGCTTAACCTCCACGGTGTCTTTTTTTGCGTGACGAAGAGCTGTTTGCATGTTGTCAAAATTATTTCTTATCAGACGAACATCCTCTTCCAGAACTCCAAGTCTATCTGCAATCGGGGCAAATTCTTCTTTAAACAGTTCCCTGACGAAGCTAAGGTGCATCTTTAACTCGTCAGCAACAATGGCGCAAAGTTCTACCTCGGGAACATAATTAGGGTCTTTAACTCACTTTTTCTCCGGCGAAGCCAGTGCCAATTGACGTTTTGCCATCTTCATTCGTAGCCCGTTAGAAAAACAGTCAAAAACGAACCAAATGTTGATAGTCTTAAGCCCGGCTCACACTGTGCGATTTTGGCCACGATTTGGTTGTCTGAGACAAATTTTGAAAATCCTAAAAGAATCCTATAATCCTAGGCTAAATCTGTAGTCTTTGATCGCTGGTTTGACATGTTCACCGACAGCCGATTAACGACGTTGCGATCAAATTTGACCTCCGACGAACTTCTGGCCGTGTCAGAAGATTTGGCGCACAGTCCTGCAGTGTGACATCTCCTACGACAAACGTCAAACTGTCTTCGTTTTTCAAGACAAGCCATGATCAGAATTAATGCTAGAAATTTCTTCTAACCGCATAAACTCTGGTGCTCTCGTCCTCCGCTCACGGAATTCATCTGATCCGTTGCCTTTGCTATGATAAACACCGGTTGCACTGCTGTTTTCATGTGGGTGTGTAGTGCTGCTTGCACTATTCTGCATAAATACGCCGGTATTGCCGCCATTAATATACTTTTAATGATAGCCAACATTACAGCCCCGCGTGCAATGCAGCTCGCAGTCACTGAACGTGTATGGGTTGATAAGGTAAAACTCGGGACAAGTTTTCTTGCGCGCTCCCTTTTTTTAACACGTCTTGACTGTCGTACAGTCTGACATTAATGAAAACTGAGATCCCACAGTGTGACATGATCATCATGTTCGTACAGTCTGACAAGTACAATCCTAAAGGACTTTTTTTTTTAAATCGCACAGTGTGAGCCCGGCTTTACTGAGAAAAAAAACAGATTAAGAATACCGAGTCAGGGAGCAATCGAACTACACTGCCATTGCTATCGGTGGGTCACGTGATCTCCTCAAAATCAGCAAATTCTTTAATAAAGTCTGTATGGTGCCCTGGTGGCCTGTATACAGTAGCCAGTACAAACATCACCTCCCCCTTTACCTTTTGGACGCGGCTCATGTTTATAACAGTAATCTTGGGGGGTAGGCTCGTTTAAAATGATGTAATCCTCAGGTTTTAGCCAGGTTTCTGTCAAACAGAGCACATCTAGGTTATGATCAGTGATCATATCATTCGTAGAAAGATATTCAATAAGCCAAGCTTTATCATTTGTTTATCCGTATTACATCTGTTTTTTATTTGTTATTTGTATTAAATTGTTACTCTTAAATTGGTTTGGATGTTTTTTGTATTTTCTAGTTCGGGGAACAGACACAGTCTCTATAAGGGCCTTTCGCACCGCGGGAACCTTTTCATAGTACCAGAACTAATTGTGGAACTACCCACTTTTTGCCGTTTACGCACCGTCGGAACTGGGTGCTTTTTTAGTACCGGACTGCATTTTTCGAGAACCAAATGTGCTGAGATTTCTGTGACGTGAGGCAGCTAGCAGACAGTCGGTTTAGCCAGTCTGTCTGCTTCCTGAGCTTCCTGACAGTTAGTCAAGTACAAACTCTAAGACTATGTGCCATATTTCTAGAGAGAAGAGCGGCACCACCCCAGGAGGGATGAAGACCATCTCTTTTCATCAGGTCAGGTCTGCCCCAAAATCTCGTCCAATTTTCTATAAAACCTATGTTATT
>NW_015548269.1:144532-158830 GCF_001515605.1 Sinocyclocheilus anshuiensis
TCTACATCAATTCCATGTGACGGTATTAAATCTAGAGTATGATTTCGACAATGAGTAGGTCCTGACACGTGTTGTCTAACCCCAATAGAGTTCAGAATGTCTATGAATGCTGATCCCAATGCATCTTTTTCTTTATCAACATGGATATTAAAATCACCAACAATTAAAACTTTATCTGCAGCCAGCACTAACTCGGATATAAAATCAGCACATTCTTTAATAAAGTCTGTATGATGCCCTGGTGGCCTGTATACAGTAGCCAGTACAAACATCACAGGGGATCTATCATTAACGTGCTTCTCTGGATAATGTTATATGAAGCACCATTTCTTCAAACGAGTTGTACTTGAAGCCCGCCCTCTAAGAAATACTGAAATTATTGTTATAAATTGTAGCAACACCTCCCCCTTTACCTTTTGGACATGGCTCATGTTTATAACAGTAATCTTGGGGGGTAGACTCAATTAAAGTAATATTTGAGTCACACATCATTTAAAAAAAGTTAAATAGCTAAAGTCAATGGTCAAATATTAGAAACAAAGCCAAAACCTAGATATTTTAGGATTCAACAGAAAAGCAAAGCTACACCAGAGCCCTGCATTTCAGCCCCGGCCCGAAGGGCCCCCGACTTTTTTGCACCCCCTCGGGCCGGGCTTCGGGCCAATTTTCACGTCATAGTTCAGAAGTGGGCCAGGCCTCGGGCCTGTTTTAGGCTTCTCCTTATTTTTATATTTTAGATATCCATCCATTAGTGATGAAAAAATTGCGCGCTGGTGGAAACAACTCGAGACGTGCTACCTTGCTACCGTGAGCTGAAGAGTTCTGTGATCAAATGTACGCAATAGGCTTAAGCTTGCCGCAAAGCATTGGCAAAAGTAATTACTCTAAATGTGTCAGGGGGAAAGAGTATGTGTCACAGATCGGCCAGACTCCGTCACCTCCCAATCACCGCAACCACCTTCACCTGAGTACTGAGCACCTGCACCTGTCACCAATCAAGCACCTCATCAACCAGCCTGCATAAAAGCACACACCTCAGACATCCTCATGGTCTGGTCTCGTATACACGTAGAGGACTCTCTAACTTTACTACTGCTTCCATTTGAATACTTCCTGCATTACTTACCTCCTAGTGTCTCCTCGTCTCCAAGTGTCTCCTGTTCCTCCTAGTTCCCGGATCGCTGAGGTGTGTGCTCCTCCTGTGTGCATTCCAGCTCCTGTAAAGACAGAGACTCTGATTATTCCATTCGTCATATCCTTTGAACTGTTCTACGAACTATAGACTCACCATATCATCATCTGGATCCTACACCTGTACTCTCTGTGACCAAATAAACTTATTTGTATTTACTAACCTGTTGCATCAGACCTCTTCCGTTACAGAAGACTGGACCAACAAGAAGATGGACTGGGCTGAGGACATTCTTCTAAACATCCAGCAGGATGGAAGGCCTTTGGAGCGATATGTGGAGGAGTTCCTGAGTGTCTTCCATCTGGTGAGCTGGCGTGATCATGATTAATGCTTGCTTCCGGATGGGACTGGACGATGATAAATTGTTTCGATTTCTGTCTCCTGTCGATTGTTATAGACCCGTAGCAGACTTTATAAATTACGTCCTCGATTTGAATGACTCCGATTTCTTTGTTGACATGGAAGATAATCGTTTTGATCCCATCCGGAAGCATGTGGGCGCTCCAGCTCCCCATAAACCAGCACCCTCCACATACCGCTCCAATGAGCCCGCTCCCTTCGTTCCACCCGTGCCTTCCGGATCCCGTCCAAGATCCATTCCAGCCCTCAGCCCAGAAAATAAGGCACCAGCGCTCCTGGATTTGGCGCTTTCTCTGGAGTTCTCGGCTCCTGTCCTCGCCCCGGAATCATCTCCAGAAAGTTTTCCTTCGTCTCCGCTGGTCCCGTCCAGCCCTCCTTCGTCTCCCCTGAGGTAACTAGCCTTGCACCTCCAGTGCCAACTCCTCAAAAGCGCTTTGCTGTGCCTGCTCCTCCAGAGCGCCCTCCAGTGCCAGCACCACATAAGCACTACCCTGATCCCCAGTTGAGCCCAGGAAGGGCTCCTGATCCCCAGTCAAGCCCTGGAAGGGCTCCTGATCCAGATTATAGCCTAGGAAGGGCTCCTGTTTCCCCGTTCAGCCTAGGACGGGCCCCTGTTCCCGAGTATAGCCCAGGGAGGGCCCCTGTTTCCCCGTTCAGCCCAGGAAGGGCCCCTGTTCCCGAGTATAGCCCAGGAAGGGCTCCTATTCCCGAGTTAAGGCCATGGAGGGCTCCTGTTTCCCCGTTCAGCCCGGGGAGGGCTCCTGATTCCCAGTTCTGCCCAGTGTCGGCTCCAGCCCCAGAGCTCGCATGGCCTCCCGGGTCCCCTGCTCCGCCGTGGCCTCCCGGGTCCTCTGCTCTGCCGTGGCCTCCCGAGGCCCCTGATCCGCCATGGCAACCCGAGTCCCCTGTTCCGACATGGCCTCCCGAGTCCCCGGCTCCACCATGGCAACCCGGAATACCTGCTCCTCCCTGGAGGCCTCCCGGGTCTCCGTCCTGTACCAGCCTCCAGGGCGCCCACCCCGCCCTCCCCGGTGGAATTGTTACGGCGTGGGACGCGCCTTTTGGGAGGGGGGAGTACTGTCACAGATCGGCCAGACTCCGTCACCTGCCAATCACCGCAACCACCTTCACCTGAGTACTGAGCACCTGCACCTGTCACCAATCAAGCACCTCATCAGCCAGCCTGCATAAAATCACACACCTCAAACACCCTCATGGTCCGGTCTCGTATACACGTAGAGGACTCTAACTTTACTACTGCTTCCATTTGAATACTTCCTGCATTACTTACCTCCTGTGTTCCTCCTAGTGTCTCCTCATCTCCAAGTGTCTCCTGTTCCTCCTAGTTCCCGGATCGCTGAGGTGTGTGTGCTCCTCCTGTGTGCATTCCAGCTCCTGTAAAGACAAAGGCTCTGATTATTCCATTCGTCATATCCTTTGAACTGTTCTACGAACTATAGACTCACCATATCATCATCTGGATCCTACACCCGTACTCTCTGTGACCAAATAAACTTCTTTGTATTTACTAACCTGTTGCGTCAGACCTCTTCCATTACATTATGGAAATATTTGAATTATTTTCTAATAAATAGTGTTTTCTGTGTCGGTGTCGCAAGGATGAAATTGCCGATCCTGACTCGCCATCTCCTCATTAGATGTGTCTTTATAGAGAAGTGCATCTTTACGGATTATGATTATGATTATAATTAAAGAGTTTTTGTTTTTGATTTGTTTTATTTAAAAGATGGGCTCGGGTCGGATTCAGGCCGGTAATTCTGATAAGCTGTCGGACACTGGCCGGGCTAGGATCCGAGCATCTCGGGCCAGGGCAGGGCTAGGGCCTAAATTTGAGGCCTGTGCAGGGCTCTAGGTTAAACGGAGCTACAATCACAAACCACTCCGCAGCACGGTACACAGGAAAAAAAATGTATGTGATGGAGTAAATTAACCTTTAAAGTAACGATTAATGTATGAGGGTCCCCGTTCTTCTCTAAGCTATTTTTTGGATTTTGCTCTG
The DNA here is from genome assembly GCF_001515605.1 of Sinocyclocheilus anshuiensis. Taxonomy (NCBI): domain Eukaryota; kingdom Metazoa; phylum Chordata; class Actinopteri; order Cypriniformes; family Cyprinidae; genus Sinocyclocheilus; species Sinocyclocheilus anshuiensis. The sequence goes on from NW_015548269.1 coordinate 148,105, forward strand.
CTGTGTGTCAGCTCCGTGTTCATGGTGGGTGTCATGGAGGAACATGACACCGAGTCCACTCGTGTAATGGCGACCGTACCGGAGCGTGCTCACAAAATGACGTCGACAACAAAGCCGTGTTATACAACTGCTGTCTTTCATGAGTCAAGTCACAGCTGATCTTCACGAGTCAAGTCACTGCTGTTCTTCCTGAGTCAAGTCACATCACAGCTGATCATCCAGAGTCACATCACATCACAGCTGATCATCCAGAGTCACGTCACATCACAGCTGATCATCCAGAGTAATATCACATCACAGCTGATCATCCAGGGTCACGTCACGTCCTGTCTGTTGCACCCAGGTTATCAAGGTCAGTCCTTCGGTATCCCAGTCTTGTATCCAGTGTGAGGGATGCACCGCTGGTGTCTGCACGTGCAACTGGTATCCCCAAACCCAATCACTCTAGCCTTCCTGTTCCTGAACTGATTCCCCTGTCTGAAGCGCTTCCCATGATGGGGATCGCTTTTTGGTGTGTTTGGGCTGCATACACCAGACTTCTTCTTCTGAGGCGGGGGCGCTCACTTCAGCTCGTTGTAGGGTGGTGGCGCCCAGCAATACACTTTCAGCCCATCATGAACTCTCTGCCTGTTCCGTCACGGCTGAGGAGGCCGCCTGTGAATTCTCGTCCTGTCCTGTCCCGGCCAAGGAGGCCGTCTATGAACTCTTGCCTTGCTCTGAACCTATCAAGGCCTTTCCTGAACTCACTGTTTGCCCTGCCATGACCAATAAGGCCAACCATGAGCTCTCAAATTACCCTGTCATTTCCAAAGAAGCCGTTTCTGAGCTCTCTACTTGTCCCTTCATGGCTATGGAGGCCGTCTGTGAACTCTCAGCCTGTCCTGTAACGGCTACGGAGGCCACTTATGAACTTTTGTCCTGCTCTGAACCGGTCATGGAGACCCTCAATGAACTTTCGTCTGGTCGTGTCACCGATTATGAACTCTTAGCGCAGTCTGTCACAACCAAGGAGGCCATATTGCAACTTCCAACCATGTATGTAACTACCCCAGAGACAGTACATGAACTTTATTTTTGCCCCGATTCAGCCGAGGAAGCTGTTTATGAACTCTCATCTCTGCCTGTCACTGCCATGGAAACCCTAAATGAAATTTCTGTATGCCCTGTTAATTCTGTCATTGCCAAAAAGACCACTAGTGAACAATCTATCTATCCCACTTCAGTCAATGAGGTTAATTTCGAAACACAGGCGATGGTCCAGGCGAGGGGTTAACAGTATCAGAACAGGGCGAGACGAGAGGGGCAAACCAAAGACAGGCAAGATATCCAAAACCACAAATAGACTAGCAGGCAAAACAGACCAAGACAAGAAACTAGGCAAACTCAGGTTGCTATCACAGACTAGTGATATACGCAAACAAAACTCGGCAGTTTGAGAAGGATCTGAGTGGGTGTAATATAGTGTGTGTGTAATTGGTTACAGCTGTGTGCAATCAGTGGAATGGATGATGGGAAATGTAGTCCAGAGTGACATGCAACAGTCTGTGTAATGTGAAAGTCAATATAATGGGAAGGCGACCTCTGGTGGCAAGCGGACAGAAGTCCATGGACAGGATTCGTGACAACAATGACTAATATATCAATAGCTGGACAAGAAAGGAATAACAACTATTTTCTATACCGAGTACTATAACATGATTAAAAATATAAATGATTAATAAAGGGAAGGTTGTATTAACATTTTTTTTGTCTTATTTATTTATTAATTAAAACTTACATAATTTTTTGATTTATTATTCAGAGAATGTTTTTATATATTATTATTATATCTGCATTCAGTATTAGGTGTATTAGATTACAAAGTAACTAGTTAGTGTAATATAATAAAAAATAGTTTGGTACAGTTCTGGTGTCAGACTTGTGTTCCCGTCTTGTTGTTTTCCTTCCCATAGCACAGAAACTGCACTTGTTAAAATTACAAATGACTTGCTTCTTGCATCAGACCAAGGCTGCATCTCATTGCTAGTTTTACTTGATCTTAGTGCTGCGTTCGACACTATAGATCACGACATACTCATAGATTGATTACAAAACTATACAGGTATTCAAGGGCAGGCTTTAAGATGGTTTAGATCCTACCTGTCCGATCGCTACCACTTTTGTGTTAAAAATGTAAAAGATTGGATGACCAATAATTTTCTCCTATTAAATTTGGATAAGTCAGAGATATTACTTATTGGACCAAAAGACATTACACAGAATCTCTTGGATTACAATTTGCAACTAGACAGATGTACTGTTACTTCCTCTGCAGTCAAAATCTGGGTGTTATATTAGATAGCAACTTGTCTTTTGAAAGTCATATTTCCCATGTTACAAAAACAGCATTCTTCCATCTTAGAAACATTGCCAAAGTGTTCATCGTCTGTTTGATTACGTCTTTAATTGATTTTTCCGTACATTTCTGCCATATGTACATTAACTGACAGTCACCACTGATAAGCTACCACTAAATATTGTAGAAACTTAATTTGCTGTAAAGTTGCTTTGCAACGATTTGTATCGTGAAAAGCACTATACAAATAAACTTGAATTGAATTGAATTGAATTGAATGTGTTCCTTGTTTTCCCTCTTGTATCATTATGCCCTTATTTGGTCCTTCCTGCTTCCTGTTCCCATTATGTTTATTGATCCCAGGTGTTTCTCGTCACCCCCTCGGTCATGTCGTGTATTTAAAGTGTTTCCTATTCTGAGTTGGTGGTCCGAATGCACCAATAAGCTGGATGCCAACCGCCGTTAAACTGGAAAGAAGAAGAAGAAGAAGAAGAAGAAGAAGAAGAAGAGGAGGAGGAGGAGTTGGTGGTCCGGTATTGAATGTTCGTCCTGGTGCTACGTGTGTGTCTGCCTGCCCTGAATTACTCCGAAGTTGAAGATTAAAAACTGTGTTTTGAGTTACTTCAGTGTCTCCTTGTCTCCTCGTTCCACCACAGTAGCCGAAGCGTGAAAGAATATCGGACCCACACAGTAATAAGCGGCGCTCCTTCTCCCCATTTTGTTTTCCATTTTTTAAAAATGTTTTCTTTTGTTTTCCTGTTTTTCCCCCGCGGCATGGAAACCGCCGCATGCTTCGCCACGCCGTTGTCAAGCCCGCCGGCTGCTCCGAAGACAAGCCCGCCGGCTGTGGCTCACATAAGCCCGCTGGCCGCTGCTCACTCAATTTCGACGGCCGCTCCGATGTCAAGCCTGCCGGCTGCGGCTCCCACAAGCCCGCCGCCCGTTCCTCAGTCAAGCCCGCCGGCAATGTCTCTCTCCAGCCCGCCGGCCGCACCGATGTCAAGCCCGCTCCTGTACTTGCTTGCAGCTATAATCTACAACTACAGCAATAACCAACAGCAGCAGCAATTCAGCAGCAGTGTAGCAGATCTATTCCGCCAAGACCAAATACATTAACATTGTCATATCAATCACCATGCTAAAATCTTCCGAGAGTTGTCATGATTGAAATACATATTATTGTGAAATAGAAGAAATCCAACACGTACACCCTATAAATCTGTGTGCTGTTCCCCAAGGCATTGTAATATCTGTCATTCGCAAAACATTTTTTAAAGAGGGACTGCTGAATGAGATTTAAATACCTATAGAAGTTATGTGTATACTTGTGACATGATAGCAGTAAAATGGTCTTCAGTGTGAAAAATACATTAAATATCTAATGGTACAAAATAAATGTAAATGATGAGAGCTGCGTAGAGCACCTGTAGAATTAAGTTATTGTAGCTGGTATTTTTTCAATGCCTTATGATGTGTCGGTTTTGATTTTGTGCTTGTCTGATTGTATTGTTAAATGTATATACACATTTGAAAGATTACCTATCTAAATTATAGATCATAACTTAAAGGTCTGATACTTCTTTCTTCACTACTATTTGCCCCGTTTCTGTACTTTTCTCAGTTTTTTTTCACTTTAGCAGATCAGCACGGTTTTCAAACAACACATTTTTGGCACAAACACTAAAAATAAAAAAAAATATTTGAGACCGGAATAATACTATGAAAAATATTTTTTGACTCACTGCCAGCAGCTTACATTCTGGGGACAGGAAATCACAGCTACATTCAAACAGACAAGTAAGAAGATGCCTCTTGTGGAATATATTTGCTGCGTGAACCACCACAGACTTCTACAAAGGATTGCAGCTCTTGAAACAAAGTAACTTGTTATAAGTCATAAGTGATCGGCACAATAATCAATTGCACAAACAGAGTGAGACCCAAAGGCACTCGAGATATCAGATTGTCACAGAGAATCTCATATTGCCGCAGTTACGGCTATGTCAAGGCTTGCAAACACTGGTATTCTCCCTGTTGAAAAATTCAGCATATGCTGGTTAGGTATGTTTTGAAGCATGGCTGCTGGTTTGAGCTGGTCATGTGCTGGTCCTTAGCTGGTAATAAGCTGGTTTAATGTAAACGCCTTTTATGTGAAATATCGTATTGAGGTCAGTACTAAATAAAAAAGTACATGCATTTTGTATGATCCCTCTTATTTTGTTAAACTAATTAACATTTTGCAGATTCTGCAAGGTGTATATAAACTTTTGAGTTAAAGGAATCAAGGAGAACATCAACAGAGTCTGCAGATATGCTTGCTGTTAAAGATATAGCCTTCATAAATAGCACACTAGTGTTCTCATTTATGCATCTCTTTCTGACAGAGATTCAGGGATAGCAGAGATCATTATATCAAAGAAAATACAGAATTGATCAGATAGTGCTACATCCTTAATAACAATGGATGAAATGTTTAGACCCTTACTGATCTAGAGTGTGTCCACGATTGTGTGTGGGGCTATGCACATGCTGAATCAGGTCAAAAGTGTTTAAAACACTTATAATTTATTTTGTAGCACTGATTTCTGCATTATCTATGTTGATATTAAAATCCTCAGCAATAGCAAAACAGTCAAACTCTGAGGAAATCATTGATAACAATTCTGTAAACTCTTCAACAAAGGCTAGAGAGTATTTTAGAGGCCTGTAAATAATGATAAATATAATGTGTGGAGCACCTTTCAGCACAATACCAAAAGACAAATAATGTATTTTGGTAAAAATAATGACCGATTGACACTTGCTTGCATTGATAGACATCTTTAAATAGAGCAGCTACACCTCCACCTCTCCTAACAGCTCTGCATAAACATAAACAAATAAAGTTAAGAGGGCCTGTTTGGCCCGCTTGTTCTGTAAACTTTTGTGAATGTTGCTGCTATCATAGCGGGGACCCGATACATATCACTGAGAGCTGTTATCAGTTGTTTTTGGTACACCTACAGCAAATGGAGGAGGGTGTAAGCTATAGTGTTGTGGCAGCAGCCGTAGAGTTCTCACAGGAGGAGGAGGGCGAGCTGGGCCTGCAGGCTTTGGTGGTTGTGGGGACCGCCGTGATTTAGTTTATTTCTGGGGGCTTGCAGCAACAGAGTCGGAGAGTTTGGTCCCTGCATACACCAGTTTTTCTCTGAGAAGCTTAGAAGCGGAGATGCTGAAGAGAAGGATAATGTGTCTGGTGAGAGGGGCTGTGGCTCTGGTGTTTCTGGTGGCTGAAATATGTTTTCCTGTCTTGCATGGCAGTTTTCCAGAAATTCTTGGAGTTCAAGTGTTGGAGCTGTTCTAATATGTCACAGTCTGTCTGTGGTGAGTTCTGTGGGCAGGGTTCAGCCGGTATGGTGTCCATGAGCAGTGCTTGTTGTGGCTGCATGGTGTTATCAGTGTCCTTGTGGGATGTATCAACCACATGACGATTCGGGAGCTGATGTGAAGTCCTGTGGACATTTATACTCTATCCAGGTGTGTGTGTGCCATTAAGGTTGAGTGGACTGGCACACACTACTGAAGGATGATGGAGGGAGCAGTAGATATTGTCTTTTAGGACTCTTGCACAAAGTTTGTTTGGGTGGAGGCCATTTGGTTTAAACAGTTGTCTGTGGCCCCAGAAAAGATTGAAGTTGTTGATGAAGTTCACTCGGTAACACTTTAGAATAATGGTCCGTTGTTAACAAGTAACTATGCAGGAAGTAATAGGTAGTACTACAAGTCCAAGTAGTTCTCAATGAGGATATATTTTTTTAGTAATTATCAAATATCTAATAAGTAACTACCTTTGTCCTAAATTTGCTACTACTTACTGCTTAGTTAATCTTGCTTCTCTATTAGTTAATAGTATTAAGTTAAGTGTTAATGTAGTACTACCTATTACTTCCTGCATAGTAACTTGTTAACAACGGACCATTATTCTAAAGTGTTACCGTTCACTCCTTTTAAATTGAGGGTTCTTTGTAGCCATGTATTAAGCCCAAGCAACCATGAAAACATGTTAATTCCTCTTGCCGGGAGTGGTCCACTGATAACCGACTGAACTTTAAGTCTTCGAAGTGTTTCAATGAGTTCACTGAAATCCCTTTTAAGGAGTTCTTTCTGAATATCATTCTTCCCCACATGAATGATGATTCGATTTGCAGTCTTGTGCTTCTGAATGTTCTGAAGTTCCCTGTTCACATCAGAAATGGTTGCTTGAGGAAAGCAGCGTCTAGTTGTAGGCCTGCTACTTATGATTCTGATTATAGAGTCGCCCACTATCAGATACCTGGAATCGGCTGTGCTCTGGGCTGAATGGCCCTGTCTGCTTGACCTTAAACGCCTGTTAATAGCAATGTTAGCTGCTGGCTTATACGATCCATGTTCAACCACATTTGGGGATTCCTCACCCACATTCATTAATGCATCAAATCTGTTCTCAAGATGTATAGGGAGTGGTAGCCCTGTTGAAAAATACAGCATATGCTTAGGTATGTTTTGAAGCATGGCTGCTGGTTTGAGCTGGTTTAAGATGGTCCTTAGCTGGTCATGAGCTGGTTTAAGCTGGTTCATAGCTGGTCATGTGCTGGTCCTAAGCAACTAGCTCCTGCTCAGGACCAGCACATGACCAGCTTAAAAGCATCAATGTTTTACCAGTTTTACAATAATACATGGTACATTGATCATAATTAATTAATTAATTAATTTGTCAGGATAAAAAAAAAAATAAAAAAAAATTGTCACAGAAATAAAGTGGTATTTATCATTAGCCTATTTCACAAAAGAAAGAAACACATATTCAGTTGCATCTTTTTCTGTTTATTTCACATGTGATGGTATCTAAAAAGAATGATAATTTCTATAATTTTTCCATCAAAAATACGACCTGAGTAGCAGAGGGAGCTCCCGAACAAAAACTATGATTATGATCTATTTTCTGACATATGTGGAGCTAAATATGAACATCAGACAGTCAGGTATAACGATCTGAGATTTACTGACAGATAAAATATGTTACTAAATAAATACATGATTGTGATAGCCTATATGATTTCTTCAAGCGGCCATTTACTACGTTTACTAGGTTGATGGCTAGCGTTCATGGTGATTATAAACCATATCGGATCTTAAACAGAAGTTAATTCATATACTCGCTGCTGTCTGAAATTGAGTTTTGAGCTAAAATTTTATAAAATTAAAGTTATAGCTGTTAACTATATGAAATAATCTGTGGCGCTGACGCTCTCCTGACGTGGAAAAATTCCACCTTTGTTCATTGCCACTCCTCTCTTGCAAAGATATTTGCATTTCCTCGCCAAAAAAAATATTAGCCTAATAATGTTAAGAGCATTTATTATTATCGAATTTGTTCCTTTAATGTCACTGTTTTAAAACATTAAGCAACATTAAGCATTTTAGAATGTCCCAAAACCATGCCTTGAACTAAGCACTGACTGTATTTCTTTATACTTGAGTCCAAGTTCAAAATAAAACTATGAACTGCTCCGTTGTGAACATATGGAGCTGTATAACCCACTGCAAGCTGTAAAGTAAACAGGAAGTGTTTGTCTGAACTCAACTGGTTTTGTGAGAGAACAAAAAACTTTTGCGAGGGAACGCAAATATAAAATATTTTTGCGAGAGAACGCAAAATTTTTGCGAGGGAACGCAAATACCAAATATCTTTGCGAGAGATCGCAAAAGGTTTGCGGGAGAACACAACATTTTTTGTGAGAGAAAGTAAAGGTTTTGCGAGAGAACGCAAAAGTTTTACGAGGGAACGCAATAAATTTGAAAAACATTTTTTTCCTCCCACCTTGAATTTTTTCCACTCACCCCGATTTTTTTCCACCACAATGTCCCTTTAGGGGCTCCGCATGATTAATCCCCGGAAGTGACAGTGGAAACGCGACTGGCCCTGGCACGCACTAGCACGCCCACTTTTGGCAGTGGAAATGTGGTTAATGTGGAACTAGACACAGCTAGACAGACCTTCTACTCAAACCTTATAAACAGAAACTTAAACAACACTCACACTCTTTTTGCTACTGTTGAGAGACTAATAAAACCCCCAAGTCACATTCCCAGTGAAATGCTCTCAGACAGCAAATGCAATGCAACTATAGACCAATATTAAATCTTCCTTTTATAGGCAAGAGTATTGAAAAGTTGATTCAATCAGCTGAGCTTCTTAAACTCAATTGGATACCTGGACAATTTTCAATCTGATTTCTGACTGCATCACAGCACAGAAAAAGCACTTTATGCCTAGTTCACACTACAGGATTTTAAGCCCGATTTGCAAGTTCACGAGATCGCCGACAGGTCGGGCTGTGATCGGAGGAAAATCAGCGGGTGATCGGTGCGCGGCAATCTTTATGTGTGAACTACACAACATATCAAAGAGGCTCGCTGACGCGCCGCTGACACCTCACCAAAGGCAAACACATATCTAGCATGACAAATATCTGAACCGGTCGGCCGACTCGACATCACGTGGTGTCAGGTGTCGTGACGAACTACAACCAATGAGAGAGCAAGGCATGGGTTGAGGTCACCGGAAGAAAAACAACAGCAGCAACATGGCTTAAAGAAAAGTGTACACAATAAATGGAGCAAAATTTTTCATCGAGCAAACAGCTTGCAGCGCTAATTTCTTCCCAAAATCCATTTTCAAATAAACAACTCCTCTAACACTGACCAATAGGAACCTGATGATATTACTACTCTCTCACATACTATTATTTGACTCCTATTTTTTTTTTTTTTTTTTTTTTTTTTATAGTTCTGACACCTCACCAAAGGCAAACACATATCTAGCATGACAAATATCTGAACCGGTCGGCCGACTCGACATCACGTGGTGTCAGGTGTCGTGACGAACTACAACCAATGAGAGAGCAAGGCATGGGTTGAGGTCACCGGAAGAAAAACAACAGCAGCAATATGACTTAAAGAAAAGTTTGGACACAATAAATGGAGCAACATTTTTCATTGAGCAAACAGCTTGCAGCGCTAATTTCTTCCCGAAATCCATTTTCAAATAAACTACTCCTGTTTCATGTGTTGTTTCATGTCATTCCCATTCCAATTCTCGTGTGTGTTTTCGTGACAAAAAATGGTTTGTAGAGTCATTGGGTGACAGACTTGTTGTCAGCTTGTGTAGTGTGTAACCCCCGGTTGCGGATCATTTACATAGAGTCACGTAGTGTGAACACCACAACGACTTAAAGACAGATAATCAAGTCATGTATTCTGAACAGCACAGCTATCTGCCGGCGTTTAAAATCGTGTAGTGTGAACTTAGCATTAGAGAGACTGGAAAACTGGGTCGGGCTTTCTGGGATGGTCCTCAAATGCTTCAGGGCTGCATTTCCCAAAAGCATCATAAGCTTAAGCTGATCATAAAAACGATTGCACAAATCATCTTAGACTTGCGGACTGTATCCCAAAACCATCCTAAGTTAAGTAGTACTTGAATGTTTTCGTAGATCTACGAGTGCTCTGGAGTAATCGTAAGCCCTATGTGCATCGTAATACTGGGTACACACTAAAAGATTTTTAAAATCTTATAAGATCTTCAAAATGTGAGAGACCACAAACATGGGGACCAAAAAATACTAGATTTAACCGTTTTTTGAACCGATGATTCACGATCGGGACACCTCCGACATTCTTCCGAGCAGATTTAGTCGCTCTTAACACACCTCACACCACAGGAAAATCTGATAAGATAATATTTAGAACCACCAAGATAATCGGGAGATTACCTAGGATTGTTGGAAAGGGAGAAATCAGCCTAAAATCAGCCCGATTATCTTGTGGTGTGTACCCAGCATAAGAATACAGAATTATGAGGTCACCTGCAGGAAAATCGGCAGATTATACATTTAACTTTATTCAAGTGCAATGTGATTATAATTAAAGCTTTTGATTGTACTTTATTGTACATGTTATTACTCATTTTTTTGTTTGTTTGTTTGTTTGTGTAACTGAATTTATGGTAACACTTTCTAAGAAGCCCATATTTATAATACATTATAAGGCTATTTCTGTCAGGACCACTATCATCAAAGATGATTGACAATTAGCATAATATGTTATATCATCTTATGAATATTCATAAGAACAGTTTTAATGTATCATAATATTTACTTATTTGTGGTTATAGCTTTTAAGAGTATGATGATTTATCAAACTCAGTGACCACGTTGCATCCACTTAAGTTACAATGGATTATATTTCTCATAGTTATAATGTATTATAAGTCTCATATCTTGCCATCTTTCTTATGCTACTTTACGTAATAAAGCAATCAAAGACCACTTATAAGTATAGTAATAATAATAATAATTGTTTTTTTTTTTT
>NW_015548269.1:158900-165369 GCF_001515605.1 Sinocyclocheilus anshuiensis
AAATTTTTTTTTTTTTTTTTTTTTTTCTCAAACAGCCATAAGATCAGATGTCAGATCAGATGAATGTGTAGTATGACATATTTGCTTTGAACTATTTTTATTGTAATATCAGTTTCATTATTTTGGTGGTTATTAACTAGCTCACATCAAAATTAATATTAGCCTCACAGGGAATACTCAAATAACACTCCACACCTAACCCCTTACAAGATGTATAAGATACTGTGCAGATCTTAAATCAACAATGTCAAGATATATAGTCCATTATAAATGTAAAAGTAGATTTAATATGGTGTTCATTGTGTGTTATAAATAATCATAATCTTAAAACTTATAACCACAAATGCGTAAGCATTATAATGTATTATAATTGTTGTTATGATTATGTATAAGATGATATAACATGTTATAATGCATTATGCATTAATTTTAATGCCTTAAGAATACTCTTATAATGCATTACGAATATGGGCTTCATAGAAAATGTTACCCATATTCTAAATGCAATATAGTACATAAACTTTTGTGGAGACGAAAAAAACACCTTAGCATCATCTCTTTGTGTAGCTGGATATGGCCACTTCGTCCACATTACAGGCAATGTCCTCCCTCGCAAGACAGCAAGGGAAGAATCTTCTCGAATGGCAACTCCATCCTTGCCCAGACTCGGCTTCTATTAGGTCACACAGGCCTCCTCCATAGCTTGAATGAGGGGTATAACATAGGGTCAGAGATCATAAACCTTCCATTGCCATGCGGAAGGGAAAAAGGAAAGGAAGGGAGAAAGTTGTCGGAGGTACTGGAATAATGGAACCAGTTTCTGGTTGCATTAGTCTAATACCTAGTCAGTTCAATACTTAGTCTGTTTAAAAATTTGGTCTGTGTTGTAATGACCTATTTTGGCATGCCAGTGGAGGACCCCATTCTGCGTGATTGCAGCATATATTGTGATGTTACACCACATTGGCCCGGGACATTCAAAATAGCTCTGTGGCCAAAGATGTTTCTCCCTATTCCTCTTCCTGCAACACTGCCTTTCATTTTTGTTGAAGACAAAAATTCACCTGCCTTTTTATAGTGCTTACACCTTGATTGTTGAGTTTACAGTTAAGCACCTAAGTGTCTGCACACCTGATGGCCGTGTTTGATCAATTGGTTCATCATATGTGTAGTATTTTGGAAAGCCTTGCCTTAAAATGGCAAAAAAGTGACATCATGTTAGATTTCTGTGTCTAATGTAGAGAAGTGTGTTTAGTGTTTTGCAAAAAGTGTGAGGCTAAGAATGTGCTTATAGTTGTGTAGATTTGGGCTGAGGTTTTGCTCCTTGGGTGTCAGGTTTCACTAATTGTGTGTTATTTTTAATTTTAGTGTGTAAGCAATCATAAAAAACTGTAAGTGTACTTAAGTAGCACAGTTGGGAAAATGTATAAATATTACTTTACTAACATATTTTAAATAAAATCAATTTAATTAATCTATATAAAAGTGTACTAACATTCAATGAATTTTTAAATAATTCCAAGCACACTTTTAAGAAATACACTAATAAAAGTCCTCTGTATATTTTTGAGGTAGTATACTTTATTTCAAAGCACTAAAAATCTTTAAATATCAGTTGTATTTAGTATACATTTGAAATTGCACTGAAGTATTATTAAAGTAGAAATATACTTTTAATTAGTGTATTTATAGTGTAAAACTTTTACAGTTTTATTTAGCACAAAAATAAGAATGTACTGCAAATGTACTTGCTTGTATTTAGTTTTCTCAATTGATTTGACACTTTTCTCCAATACAATGTACTTGTTCTCAAAACAATTAGCACAACCATCCAAACACAAAATTATCTCAACCAAACAGTTAAACTTTACTGCAAAATGAAGCACTGCAATTTTTTTCTAGTAATGCATTTATTAAAAGTAATTATTAACATCAAATCTATAGGTGTGTTCTCTATTGATTATAAAAGACATTCAGCTGTAGATGAACAAATATCCTAATGAAAATACATGTTTATTGCAATTCTTCAACAGGAAGTTGTGTATACATTTTGTGTATATCTAAACTAAATAAAAAGTGTTATCCAACACCTGCCACCTGCTATCACACATGAGAAAAAAGTAATTGCCCCTTTGAACTTAAAATCTGTTTGTGCCACCTTTAGCAGCACGAACTGCAAACAAACTTTTCTGATAACTACAGATCAGTCTTTTACAGCACAGTGGTGGATATATCTGACTTTTTTAGTGAAAATATTAGTGTTCTAATATTTTTGGTCACCACTGTATATACACGTGTGTGTTTGCTGTATACATGGATTATCCCGAATTATTGGTCTTGTCTTTCATTTATATCTGGAAGATAATTTCATTGCATGTTATCAACACTACATATTTGCTGCACTTGCATCATAGGAGAACATTTTTTAAGAAGGTTGAATCCATGCTTGATAAGCTCCTGTCTCAACATCTCCACAGGCCTCTTCCCTTGTTCCTTTGTGGCTGGTGATGTTTTTTCTGGATCAACATGTCAACAATGCGCCTGTTCCATTCAAAATAATCTTGATTGTCCATCTGAATGTTCTCAAACTTAAATTCTGAAAAAATGTTTTTACAGTAAATAACAGAAGTTGTCCCAGGTGGACTAAAAATCTGTACTGTCAACACTTTATAAGTGTTTTGACATAGTAACCCCCCCACCACCCAGCTTTTTTTAAAGGATTGTTATAGATATAATACATTTTATTTATTTGTATTTGTATTTTACTATTATTATTATTATTAATATTAATAATAATAATAATAATAATATTTGCATATTCATTCCTGCTCTTTGTATACTTTCCCTTTTGTTATTACTCTAAAGCAATTGCGATAAATGTGTAAACAATTAGGACAACTGCATTTCCTGTGTTGAGTGTATGATTAACTGAATAGCTATCAGTTTAGGGCCAATCGAAAATATACTATGTTCATTTGATAGAATGACAAAATACAGAGTTTTGTTTGTTGTGTTTGGACAAATGGCACATAAATGTTTGTGATTTGTGTAAAACCTTTTTTCAGATATTTTAAAGTATTGATTGGTTGTATTAACTATTGTGAAAACATTTGAGTTTTGTGCACATTGTTTTGAGAAAATGTTTTGCATGATTTGTAATTCGCATGAAATGAATGAAAACGTACAATCTGTTTAGGACAACTACAAAGTGTTCAGCTCACTGTGTTAACTGTTTTGAGAACAGTGACCTGGACTTGGAGAAATGCGTCAAATCGATTGAGAAAAACTGTAAGTATTTCTTAGTGCATTCAAGTACACTTTATTTTAACCTGGTACCTTATTGTCATGATCATGGACTTGTTTTGTTGTGTTTTTGCCCCTGTCTTTGTTCCTGGTTTTCCTTATATGGTCTTTTTCCTGTCTTTGTTTAGTTTATTTATGATTCCTGGCACCTGGGTTTGTTAATTATCCCCAGTATTTAAGTCCTTGCCTTTGTGTTCTGTGTTTGTCGGTTCTACTCGTTATGTTTGTGTTTCTCCTGCCATTTCCAGTGTGGATGTACTCTGTGTTCCATGGATTAAAGACTGTTCTCGTTTATTCGTGCCTCCTGCATGCTTCCTAAACAGAGAACTGTGAAAGAAGAACCAACCAAAACAGTTACCTCCGTGTGTTCCCTCCGTTTTTGTTTCCGTTTTTTCCTCAGTGTTTTTTGTTTCCGTTGTGTCCATGGATCCCCTCCTTCATCCTGAATACCTCCTCCTCCTGCTGGAGCAGGGGCCACACTAAGACTGTTCCTGGTGCTTGCCAACCTCTCCAGCGACCCGGACGACGCGCTCTGTGCGTTCTATGACGCCAGTTTAAACTCCACGTACAGAGTGCTGTCGTCCGAGGAAGGCCCTCGAGCGAATTTCGCTGCCTTTGTGGAGTGGACACTGGCGAGAAATGGATCTCCATTCCCCTCCTGTTCCCAGGAGAATCCAGGTCCACTCCCGACCCAGTGCCCAGCCCACCATCTACCCGATGCACGGAGCGCATGCCTGAGCCCACCGCTGACGGGGAGCCAGAGCCTGCCGCGACCGTCGAGCCATCGCCGCATGGAGCAACAGTGCTGAGCATCGCCATGGAGCTGGAGCTGCAAATCACGTCAGTCAAGGTGTGTGAGTCGGCAACAACGCCTGCCACGAGGGAGAAGGCTACGGACGGTGTGAGCGCGGTGTAGTACTTTAAGGATTTAGCTTTTTATTTCAGCTTTTAGGGAATCGATTCTTAAAGATTTAATGTTGATTTCTTCAAGTTGATCTGATTCAAAATTTAGAGCTTATACCTTATCAACGGTTCATCAAACGAGCGTTAAAATCAGTATGTCTTAACAACTCTGTTCATATTACTTCGTGGCCAAAGACAACACAAACAAAATGGTAATCTTATTCATTTTGAGCAAGGTAACAAAGGATCTGGGCAAAGTTTGACTTTAAAAATATACGACACAAGACAATACTTCTTTATAAATGAAACAACAGTTTATTCGCTATTCTATGGCACATTAAACTAAGCTAAAACACACACACACAAACACACAAAAGGTTCAGGAAATGAGTTGCTGCGTTTGCATGAAGTTCCCAAAATTCTAATACTCGTTTTCTACGAGTTCTTTAAATTCAACCTGAGAAAACTCATAAAAGCAGAGACTTGGCTTATCTTTACTGCTTAAAATCAATTCAGTGCCAGTTCAGCAAGAAATGGTGACGTTTGTTACTTGCGTTCAAGTTGACAGCTGACAACAGGCTTCCTGGATGGCTGCTTGAGGGAATCCCGGGGTTGCGGATTGGCTGCTGACATGATCGATGTCTGACGTATTGCTGGGGATGCCCTCCGGCGATTGGTTGGTTTCCTTGTGACGTGACGACGCGCTGGAAGTTCTTCTGCAAATACTAAGCTTTGAAGATTTCTGCAGTCACGAAGTTTGACGAAGTTTTGGAGTTCTGGAGGATCACTAGCCTGATGTTACGGCTTTGAGTGCTTTGTAGCGCAATCAATAAGGCAGAAGAGTCAACGATCCAGAGAGCAAGCAGCAAGCACGAAGGCTTTGTGTCCAGTTTTAAGCAGGCTGATTTTGGTCCATCCCATGGCACGGTCTTCCAATTGGAGGTTGTTGCAGGGCCTTAAACACGCCCCATACTGTTCCTTCATTATGCATGAATCACATGCTCCCCGTGGGGAGTATTTCTGCAAGTTTTAATAACTTCTTATAAAAGTATCATCACCAGAGAATGATGCCGAATATCATTTTTTTTTTCATTCACGCCAATGTTCTGGAAATAAAACAAGCTTTCACCCGATACTAAACACTGGTTATCTGCTAAAAGGAAAAGTTATAAGGCAAAGATTAAAATATCATAGGTTCCAATAACACATCAAACAGAAAGCATATTATTTGGGAGTATATTGCTCTAATACTTTAAATGAGTTTAAATGATTGTCTTTTAAAATCGTCATGCAAGGTTCTGTTTCTTTTGTTGTAAGAGAAAAGAACGCGGGGTCAGTTTGGTTTCAGAAGGGCAGGAAGCAGGTGGTCAAGAGTCATGAGATAGTCACGTATAGATCCAGTGTTTGCATGCAGATCGGGAGGGTGTGATTAAATTAGCCATTTCCTGTGCATCTAGATCTAGATCTAGACATTGATCCATAAAGTTTGGTTGGGCAGGATAATGCGCGTGACAGTGTCGTGTTGATCGTAGGTGAGGGTAGCTGTGCGCGCTGAGGTGTTGACTAGCCATCAGTTTCCAACGACTTCGGCTTGGGTTGCCTCAATTTGGTTGACGACGGCTTTTCACAATAATTTTATGACAATTTTTGGTGAAAGGAGTCAATCCTAATTTCGGGACCTGGATTTAAAGTTGAGTTAAGGGAGTTCCCTGGCGAGGGGACTAGAGGGGAAAGGAAAACATAGAGAGAGAGGTAAAAGGGGAAAACACAGAGACACAAGGACACCGAATGAGGTGAGACAGCAAACAAGTGTCACATGTGTGGAGCAACTCCTCTTAAAAATAAAATATATGGGGACGATGACGCTGTGATTTTATCTGCTCCATGTGCCCGGCCCACTTCCACTCCATCATCAACTTTAGTAAAATAACCTGATAGCTGGGGATTTTACTGACTAACTGATGTTTTCCCCTCTCTCCTCATTTTTTTTTTAGAATAGCCCCTCTCTCACTTTTTTTTTAGAAAATAGTTTACATTTTTACTTATCGAAGATTGTTCTTTGCATGACCATTTCCAGATTATGCCAGGCCCAGAACGAAGTAAAGAGAGGTGAATGCGGACATTGCAGCGATCACCTGATTGATACGTGGTGCACGGGTCATTCAAAAGTAAAAATATAGAATAAATGTATTTGATTGGTAAACCAAATTAAAACGTGACGTTTTAATCTCTAAAGGTAATGCATGGAATATATGGAAAAGCT
>NW_015548269.1:165633-169131 GCF_001515605.1 Sinocyclocheilus anshuiensis
CAAAATTGAATTATTTATGGTTAAAGAATATCTACTTCCACTATTTAGAAGTGAATATTCTTTATTACCATAAATAATTCAATTTTGTTTCATTGAAATAAAAACTTTACAAGGTGTATTGCTACTATGTAACATAGTTGCCTAGACAACAGATACAACAAAAAAATAACAGACTTATCATAACACAGATTCTTTTAATTGATTAACGTTCAAAACTCAGCTATTATCAATTAAAATAATGTATTTATAATAATAATAATAATAATAAATTAAGTTAAAACTCACCCATCTTGCAGCTCAGAACTTGATTCGAAATTGTGTGCGATACCTCGAGTTGTCCTAGACGCGGCGCTGCACTTCTCGTCCGGTGTGTGACCCTTTTTACCCTAATTGACCATGTAAAAAATCATGGCCTCTCCTTCAGAGAAGCTTACTATGTCAATAGTGTTGCACTATGATTGTTGATAGTACAGATTTTTAGTCCTCCTGGGACAACTTCTGTTATTTACTGTAAATGTCCAAACATTTTTTCAGAATACAAGTTTGCGAATATTCAGGTGGACAATCAGGATTTTGTGAATGGAACAGGAGCATTGTTGACATTCAACAATGGTGGTTCAGAACAACATCACCAGCCACAAAGGAAGAGGCCTGTGGAGATGGAACTTACCAAGCATGGATTCAATGTGTGATTTTTTTTTTTTTATTATAATTTTTTTTGTGGGCAGAGTGGGCCAAAACTCTGTACAAGGCTGGTCTTAAGTTATAAGAAGCATTGCTTTGAAGATTTTGTTGCTAAACGTGGCACAATCAGATTTTAATTACCTTTATTTTATAGTTTTATAGTATATGATTTTATAGTTTTATTTGTTTGGGTGATAGGTGTTGGATAAATGTGTATTTTCATTTGTGTATTTGTGCATCTATAGCTGAATATGTTTATAATCGACAGAGAAAACACCTATAGTTCCGATGTTAATATATTTACTTTTAATAAATGCATTATTATAAAAAAAAATGCAGTGCTTCATTTTGCAGTAAAGTTGAACACTTGGCTGTGTTAATTGTTTTGAGAGCAATTACATTACTTAAGAGAAAAATGTCAAATCAATTGACAAAAACTGTAACAGCTTGTGCCAGCACAAACCCATTTTCGGTGAAAAAAAACAAAAAACCTACTGTCGGGATCTATTAAAGATGTAAGAGAATTCACCACGAACAGTCTTTATTTACAACATAGAAGCAAGGAACACACACATAGGAACGGGGATAGACAATCGAGACAGCAACAGGAACAAAACCCAAGAGACAGAAACAGAGTCTGACAAATATTAAGAGGATTTAGCATTTCAAATTAATGCAGACCTGTTACTGTTACGTATCCAGTCCATGAACTTCCGTCTGCTAGCCATCAGAGGTCACCCTTTCCATTTCATTGACTATCGCTCTACACACTGTTGCATATCACCCCGGACTACATATCCCATCATTCATTACACTGATTGCACACAGCACTGATTGCACAAAGCTATATCCGTTTAGTTTACCCTGCCTTAGCTTAGTCTGCATCGTCTGTTTTCTTGGTTTCTGATCTTTGCCTGTTTTCCTGGATTTATCCCTCCCTTGTCTCGCCCTGTTGGATTCCGTTTGCTGTCGAGTTGCCGTTGTTCGACCCTGCCTGTGTTTCTGACCTCCTCTGCTTGTAATAAAGCTTGCACATGGATCCACACGTCTCACGTCTTGTCTGCCCCGTTACAGTTACTAGGTTACTTTTATTATTAAATTATCTATTATTATTAAATTACATTAAATTATTGCCCCGCAATAATTTCATAGCGCATCCAAGCATTACGCGCTGTAAGGATAATTAAAGTTTAGGCTATTAGCTTCCTCATTGAAAATGTTTTTAATACATTTCTTCTCATGTTTTTCACTATACGGGACACAAGAGAAATATTAAGGGAATAATTTAAGACAGTTATATACCGTTATCAGCATATGTTGAAGTAGTTTCGTCTCTCGTTGTCTCAGAGAATATGTGCCGTTCATGCAGCGATAGAAAGCTCCGTCAGTTTTTTTACTTTCACTTTCTCTATTGACTGACGTTCACCGGCATAACTCTGACGCACAGTTTGCGCGTTGCTTGTGTTGCTTGACCCCTCCCCCATATTAGGTACTTTTTTTTGGTTTTTAATGTTGATTTTTTTAATGTTAATGAAAGTGACGCCAAAAAGCAGGAACATTATTAGGAAATCCTTGGGGTGCTGTGCCGGGGCTAAGCAAGTTTCTGATGGGGCTATAGCCCCGTCAAGCCCCGCCTTACGCCCACCACTGCCCTGAAGATATGAATGTAAATGTGCCAATGTTTGATTACACTGGCTGTTATATGTATCGTGGCAGTTTGAATATGAAATATATTCATTTGAAATAATATTCAAATATGAACCATTAACTGTTTGTCACAACACACACGAGGAATACAGGAACTAAGGAGCGAGGAGACGAGGAATATACGTAAACAGTCTTTAATCCATGGGACACAGGGTACATCAACACTGGAGACAGTAGGAAACACATCCACGTAACGAGTAGACCCGACAAAGGGACAACAGAACAGGAAGAAACTAAATACAAGGCATAATTACAAACACAGGTGAACGGAATAAACAATTAACTAAACAAGGACAGGAAAATGACCAAATATAGAAACACAGGAAGGCACATGAGGAGCAAAACACACACAAAACACAGACCAGAGTCTGACATAACTCCCCCCTTCCGGAAGGCACGTCCCGCGCCATATAACATCCAACGGGGGGGGGGCGCTCTGGAGGCCTCTATGAGCAGGGTTACCAGACGGAAGGCCTCCAGGGTGGCGCCCGTTCCGGGATCCATGGCGGATCTGGCAGTTCTTGGTGCCATGGTGGATCTGGCAGCTCTGGGCGCCATGGCGGATCTGGCAGTTCGGGGTGCCATGGCGGAGCAGGTGACCCGGGAGGCCATGACGGAGCAGGTAGTTCGGGAGGCCATGGCAAAGCAGCCTCCGAGGCAGTGGCCCCAACCCACCCCCTGCCTCTACGGCTGGAGCCCTACTGCACCCCCCCCAAAAAAAATACTTGGGGAAGATTTCGGGCTCCGAGGCCCTCCGTGGGCTATAACCAGGGACTGGAGCCCTCCATGGGCTTGACTGGGGATCTGGAGCCCTCCCTGGGCTATACTCGGGAACAGGAGCCCTCCGTGGGCTATACTCGGGAACAGGAGCCCTCCGTGGGCTATACTCGGGAACAGGAGCCCTCCCTGGGCTCAACGGGGAATCAGGAGCCCTCCGTGGGCTATACTCGGGAACAGGAGCCCTCCCTGGGCTCAACGGGGAATCAGGAGCCCTCCGTGGGCTATACTCGGGAACAGGAGCCCTCCCTGGGCTCAACGGGGAATCAGGAGCCCTCCGTGGGCTATACTCGGGAACAGGAGCCCTCCGTGGGCTATACTCGGGAGCAG
>NW_015548269.1:169319-175929 GCF_001515605.1 Sinocyclocheilus anshuiensis
CGAGCTCTGGGGCTGGAGCCGACACTGGAGCGAGCTCTGGGGCGGCCGGCCGGCTCGACTTTGGAGTGGCCAGCGGGCTTGTGGGAGCCGTGGCCGGCAGATTTGACAATGGCGCGGCCGGCGGGCTTGAGTGAGCCGTGGCTGGCAGGCATGACAATGGTGCGGCCGGCGAACTTGACTTCTGAGCGGACGGACTTGTCTTCGGCGTCACCGGCGCACTTGACAGCGGTGCGATCCTCATACCGCGGGGAGAAGAAAAGGGAAAACAAAAGATGACTAAAAACGGAAGTAAAAACACGGGAGAAGGGGTGCCGCTTACTGTCTTGGTCGGGTCTTCTGTCACGACACACACACAAGGAATACTGGAACTAAGGAGCGAGGAGACGAGGAATATACGTAAACAGTCTTTAATCCATGGGACACAGGGTACATCAACACTGGAGACAGTAGGAAACACATCCACGTAACGAGTAGACCCGACAAAGGGACAACAGAACAGGAAGAAACTAAATACAAGGGATAATTACAAACACAGGTGAACGCAATAAACAATTAACTAAACAAGGACAGGAAAATGACCAAATATGGAAACACAGGAAGGCACAAGAGGAGCAAAACACGGACCAGAGACTGACACTGTTAAATGTATATTGTGCACACTGGAAAACTTAATGATTTTGTGCCACAGGTATATATGTTTTACTAATATGTAATTGAATATCAGAAATGTCATTTACATCTCATCCAGCAGTTCTTTAACTTCAGATATTTAACTTCAGATCTTCAATATCTTAATGAAAGACATTTCAAATTAATATATTTAATTTTCAAACTGCCACAATACATACAACAGCCAGTGTAATCAAACATTGGTACATTCACATTCATCTCTTCAGGGGGAAACATAATGCACATTTAAGGCCACTCCCTGGATATTTCACTTTGAAAGTGCAGTAAAATATGCAAGAAACAACGAAATGTCATTTTGCAGAAATGCCGTATTAGGGATGGAAACTTGTCAGCTTTCGGCAAAAAATTATGTTTTGAATCCAAAATAGTTCATCTGTGTGATGTGTAGATCCAAGTTTTTGAAAATGGGGGATGTTTTTTTTTTTTTTTAGTTCAGTAAAAACCAAAACCATGGAGTCTACTAGTCTACAAATCAACACAATCGAGAGTCTTGCTGCTCATGGCAACAAATGCTATGAATCAGTTTTCCCTATTGGGTTAATGAAAAGAAGACTCATATAAACCCCACATTAAAAGATAAGGGCCATAAAATGTTTATACAGACAACTGTGTGACTAAATCATTGTAAGGAGGATCTTAAGGAGACCGAGGCAAGATGCAGTATTTACATTTAAATGTTAACATTAATGTTTATAGACTGCTATCAACTGATATTTCTTTACATTAGGCAACATTTTGTTTGTGCATCTATAAATCAGGTACCTTGTGAACATATGTAGTTAACGTTTTTCTTTATTGCTTTTGTTTTGTTTATTATTACTGTCAAGTTTTTACTTTTTTAGTATTGTTGTCATGTTATGTACTGTAGTAACAGCAAGCAATGTATATTGTAAAATATGCTCTACATATGAAGTTGTACACGTTAAAATCAGGCACAATACAATGGAAGGGCTTTATTTTGAAAAATGCAATATATTCAATTAAACAATTCAAGTAAATATATTATTAATCAATGTGATATCTGTTTGTTATTGTGTTTGCAGTTCTTGTGTACAACAAGCAATGGACAACCTCACATTTAGACACAGCATTCTCCTTGTGGAGGGACTCAAAGTTACACATCAGTCCTCCTGCCCTGTTTTTATTGTGCTTTTCTTAGCTTATATTTTTACAATTGTATCAAACATTACACTTATATTTATGATTTCAACAGAGAAGAATCTGCATGACCCTATGCATTTTCTGTTCTGTAACTTGCCAATAAATGATGTAATAGGGACCACTGTCATTTTGCCACGCTTAATGCAAGATATTTTGAGAGAAGCCTCAGAACGTTATATTACATATATGGAATGTGTTATTCAAGCTTATTTTGTGCATGTATTTACAGCGGCATGTCACTATGTGTTAATGATCATGGCCTTTGACAGATATGTGGCTATATGCAATCCACTGAGATATTCTGCTATAATGACCAATAAAATGGTTATTAAACTATCAGCATCAGCCTGGGGACTGGCAGTACTTGTGGTGACAATTATGATAGGTCTGACTCTTCGTCTGTCTCACTGCAGATCAACAATTGAAAACCCTTTCTGTGATAATGCCTCACTTTTTAAACTGTCCTGTGAAAATGTAGCTATTAACAACGCATTTGGAGTTATTTATTCCGTAATTGTAGCCTGTCTGTCAGCAGTGTCTATATTTATAACATATGTCAAGATTGCTGTTCTGTGTATAAGGAGCAAAAACAAAGCACTCAACAGCAAAGCCATAAAAACCTGTAGCACCCATTTAGCTGTTTATTTAATCATGTTTATTTCTGGAGCCATTTTTATTTTTCTTCATCGTTTCCCTGAATACTCTGAAAGTAGAAAACTAGGTAGTATAATGTTTCACATTATTCCACCAGGATTAAATCCCTTAGTATACGGTTTACAAACCAAAGAGATAAGACATAAGATTGTTAAAGTTTGGAATAGAAAAATAGGGAATTCTTGAATTTATTATTAAATTTTATAACATAAATTTGACTGAAAAGTCTATATTATACAGTAATATATTATGTATTGTATGTGTTATTTTCTTCAGTGATAGAAAATGTATTGTCAATAAAACATTTTTTTTTTTAATGTGCATTAATCTTACACTTGATTTTAACTGGAAATATATGTAGCCAGGAAATTAAGTTTTTTCTCTTTCTTTTTCCCCTTAAAGACAAATATGAGCATATTGACACTGGAACATTATTTGGACAGTACTTATGTGAAAGTGATTTAACAGCGTGAACTCAACAGATAAACGTTTAAATTTGACTTTAAAATATTTTATACCGAATATATACAACAGTTATTTTATGGAAAAACTACATCCCTATATGTTTGTTCTTATTCCTCCATACATAATATCTTGAATTATTGTATATTGTAGGGGTTTCTAGCATGTACAGTCTTCAAATTCCTCTCCAGACATATTTGATCTAAACATGATCGTACCATGAACTTCAATTACCAGAATACTTTATTGAGGACTGATGTTTACATTAGGTGTTAGCTTCCTCTAAATTTATGCTCTACTAATTTGTACTTAACTCTCTTCTTTGGTGCAACAAATGTGGACGTGTAGTAGGTTTTTCCAATGGCATTTCTGTTTAAGCTGCACAAACTATTACAAAATGCAAATTCCAAACTCAAATTTAAAAAAAAAAGTATTTTGCTTTATTGATATCTGTTGACACTAGTGAGCTGTTGATGCAGTATCCATATGTCTTATGCTGAGAAAAAAAATACAGTTTTCATGGGGTGTGCTAACTTTTTCACAACCTCTGTATATTATTTATTTATGAATTAATTAATTATTTATGTAAACATTAAACTAATGTAACTTCTAAAAAGGCATAGTTTTCATTTTTATTTATTTATTTATTTATTCTTTTTTTTTTTTTTTTTTTGGGGAGGGTGATTATAAATTAGTGGTATTACTAGTGGTAATTGTCACAGTCACCAGTACAGTCACTATCCTTAGTCACTAGCCCAGTCCACTTGGAACTATATTTCCCAAGCATCCCTTCTGTTTAACACCTGCACACAGTCAGCCATCTCCACACCTTCCATAGATGATCATCAAGTCCTAATCAAGTCTTACATAGAAGCAGTCACTCTCCATTTCCCCCTTGTCTGGTCTCATTGTTCCTATCTAAGGACTTTGGCAAAATGGTTATCCTCTGGAGCAGTATGTGATGGAATTTGTAGAGTTTTCCCATCTGGTGAGTTGGAGCAACACTACTCTCAATGCCTGCCTTTAGATGGCACTTGATAATGAGGTAATTCATTTCCTGTATCCATGTCATTGTGATTCACCCTTACTCGATTCCATTAATTTCATCCTCTGGCTAAATGATTATGATTGACATGGTGCTAGAAATTAAAGGCCACTCCAGTCACAGAATCCACTGCTGAGTGTCAGCCCAATCCACAGGTGTCACGATTCGCTGCTGGAAGGAACGATGGAGATGTGGATAACATAAACGGTATTTAATGAGGGAATCACAGGGGTAAATCCACAACAGGAACAGGGGTAAACACACGTAATCCAACAAGTAGACCCGACAAAGACAGAACGCAACGGCTGGGACTTAAATACATGGGGTAATTAGAACTAAACAACAAGGCACACCTGAATGAAATGAACCATTAAGGAGAAGGAGAAACTGGGTCACGGAGCACATGTGGAGGGAAAACACACACAAAACAGTCCATGGGCGCGACATTACTCCCCCTCCCGGAAGGTGCGTCCCTTGCCATAACAATTCCACTGGGAAGGGGGGGCGGGCGCCCTTGAAGCTGGTGCAGGACGGGGACAAGGAAGGCCTCCAGGGCAGATCAGGGGACCATGGCGGATCAGGGAGCTCAGGAGGCCATGGCGGAGCAGGCAGTCCAGGGACCCAGGGAGCCAGGGAGATGACAGGAGGGACTTGGAGCAGAAGGAGCCAGGCGGGACCCAGGCCACAGCCATGATAACGACCCACGGTGGGGCTAATGGAGGGAGGAGCCATGAAGGAGGAAGGGCTGACTACTCCAGGGGGCCAAACGACTGCAGCGGAGCAGGTGGCGGAGGAGCCTGAGGCAGAGACGGAAAGCCGATGAGCCAGGGCGACACCGACGGGATGGAGGAGCTTGACAGAGCCGGACGGACGAGGCACAGCTGGTGGAGTGGAGTCCCGAGGCGACGGATGGTCAACGACATAACAAGGCGGAGCCGGAGGGACAAGGGAGCCCGGTGCAGCCAGTGGACTGCCGAGCCACGGCGGAGAGGAGGGAGCTAGGAGCCATGGTGGAGCCGACGGGCCAAAGTGGAGTCCGGGGCTTATAGGCTGGAGCCGAAGGCAAGGGATTCTCCAGCCCCGGTGACAATGGAGGATGGCAGACCCGCGGGGCTCGTACTGTATAGATGGTGGGCTGAGGGTGAGCAGAGGGGCTGCCAGACGACAGCGGAGGGGCTGCCCTTGGGGTCAGAAGCCCATTCCTGGCTAGACTTGGGAACAGGAGCCCTCTCTGGGCTCGACGGGGAAACAGGAGCCCTCCCTGGGCAGGTGGTGGGAACCGCAGCCCTCTGTGGGCTGGATGTGGGAACAGGGGTGACAGAGGGCTCTGAAGAAGGAGGGAGGAGAGGAGCCAGGTCCAAGCCCATTCCTGGCTAGACTTGGGAACAGGAGCCCTCTCTGGGCTCGACGGGGAAACAGGAGCCCTCCCTGGGCAGGTGGTGGGAACCGCAGCCCTCTGTGGGCTGGATGTGGGAACAGGGGTGACAGAGGGCTCTGAAGAAGGAGGGAGGAGAGGAGCCAGGTCCACATACCAGTCTATGAGGTCCCCTTCCGCTTTCCATCTACCCAGATCCATAGTCAACTCACCCTTAGGCATGTTGCAGTGGGCGGAACTCCTCTCCGCGAACTCACTGGCCTCGGCTTTCTCCCTCGTGGCGGGCCTGGTAGCCGGCTCTCGCACCTGGTCTGACAGATTATGCAGCACTTGCTCCGCAGCGATCCGTTGCTCTGGCGCTCCATGCGGCGATGGCTCGTCAATTGCAGCGAGCTCGGGCTCTCCATCAACGGTGGGCTCGGGCTGCTGCTCCGCGCAGCAGGGAGATGGTGGGCTGGGTTTTGGGTTGAGAGTCAATCTGTTTCTCGCCAGGGTCCACTCCACGAAGGCGGCGAAGTCCTCTCGAGGACCATCTTCGGACCGCGGTGCTCTGCACACTGTGTTCAAACTAGCGTCATAGAATGAGCAGAGCGCATCGTCTGGGTAGCTGGTGATGTGAGCTAATACAAGGAACAGTCTTGTATGGTCCTCGAGAGATCTATCCCCCTGCTCCAGCAGGAGGAGGAGGTATTCAGGACAGTGAGGGCATCCATAGGGGAGGAAACACGGGGAACTATGAAAAAAAAAAAACAATGTATGAAAAACTGAAAACAAACGGAGGGGAAAACACGCAGTCAGACTGTTTTGGTCGGGTCTTCTGTCACGATTCGCTGAAACGAAGGAACGATGGAGACGTGGATAACATAAACGGATATTTAATGAGAGAATCACAGGAGTAAATCCACAATAGGAACAGGGGTAAACACACGTAATGCAACAGAATGCAGAATGCAAAGGATGGGACTTAAAGGGGTCATATGATGCAATTTCAAGTTTTCCTTTCTCTTTGGAGTGTTATAAGCTGTTCGTGAATAGATAAAGTCCCTAAAGTTGCAAAGACTAAAGTCTCAAACCCAAAGAGATATAGAATGACAGCGACAGAACAAAAACACAGTTAATAAAAGAATAATAAAAAAAAAAATAGAACAAATAAATAAGTAATAACAATATATAAATTGACAATTGTATGTGCAGGTATATTACAATAGACAGTTTTGTATGTA
>NW_015548269.1:176226-176543 GCF_001515605.1 Sinocyclocheilus anshuiensis
CACGATGTGGGAAGATTTGCATAACACCGCCCAAATGTTCACGCAAAGAAAGAAGGCGTAACTTTATTGTCGCTGCCATCGCCGCCGCCATGTTGTGGAGATGCAGTGTGTTTCGTTTGCGAAAATACTTTGTTTGGCCTTCCAAAAGAGGACAGGACTAGAATTCAGTGGTTAAGTTGTATTTACAACACTGTTTCAGAACAGTTCAACGTAAATATTCAGATGTGTGCAGCGCATTTTATGGAGGACTATTTCCTGATCCTGGGATAGTAGACTACAATGCCGGCTGTTCTGACTCACAGACTGCAAGTACGTTT
>NW_015548269.1:177161-177417 GCF_001515605.1 Sinocyclocheilus anshuiensis
TAAACCGCATAAACACATTTCATTACACCAAATACACAAAATAATGTTCTTTTTAGCAACATTATATGACCCCTTTAAATACATGGGGTAATTAGAACTAAACAACAATTAGAATCAGAATGAGCTTAATTGCAAGGAATGTTTTCACATACGAGGAATTTGTTTTCATGACAGAAGCTTCCGCAGTACAACAGAATGACAGCGACAGAACAAAAACACAGTTAATAAAAGAATAATAAAAAAAAAAATAAAACAA
>NW_015548269.1:177594-185699 GCF_001515605.1 Sinocyclocheilus anshuiensis
ATATATATATATATATATATATACACCTTGCTACGTGTACTGCGTTAGGCTAACCGAGACTTATATAATATATGTGTCATTTGCACTTATATATTGTTGCTCTTTTGTTAGTTTTGACTGCTTTTATTGTCCTCATTTGTAAGTCGCTTTGGATAAAAGCGTCTGCTAAATGACTAAATAAATAAATAAATACAAATAGTGTTGTGTGTTCCACAAGACTACAAGACACACCTGAATCAAATGAACCATCAACGAGAGGGAGAAACTGGGTCATGGAGCACATGTGGAGGGAAAACACACACAAAACAGTCCATGGGCGTGACAACAGTCAGCAAAAGCCTCAATGCCCTATTTGGCCTCAGCCCAAAGGAGGAAGCTGAAGAAAAATAAACTGCTCCAGCCCTTCAACCCACTCCAGAGTCCTCTCTATTGTCGGCTCCAGCCCCTGAGTCCACTCCAGTGTCGGCTCCAGCCCCAGAGATCAGTAACATGGCAATTACAATACCTAAATATACATGGGAGCCCACTCTAACCCCTGAATTGGCATCAGAACCTGCTTGTGCCTTTGAAATATCTCTAAATTTAATTCCAGTCCTTGAGTCTATACAATAATTCCCCCCAGACCATATATTCAATTCAGAGCAAAGGTCAGAGTTTGCTCCAGCCACTGACCAGAGTCCAGTGATGGCTCTAGCCCCTGACCTGAGTCCCTAACCTGAGAATAGTGATGGCTCTAGCCCTTAACTCTTGTTCTGTGCCTCATCTCTTCCCCAAAGCTCAGCCCAGTGTCCACTCTCACTTCAGAGCTCAGCACAGTACCTGTTCAACCGCCAGAATCCTCAGCCAACTGGGCCACCGATTCAGTTTCCTGCTAACTTAGAGGAAGTACCTGAGTCTTGTAGAGAACATCAGCAAGATGGCAACCCCCTTTCCACAAAACGTGTGGAAAGTTTCATTCTGATGAGATCAGGCTTTTTGGACAACAAAGGATGCTTGTGCCTTAAGATGAATAACACTACCTCTTGTGGAGAGGGGGGTAACTTTAAGATACAGTAACCCCTATGCAGGAACTGCTTTGTTCTCCCTGAAGCTTATCACTTGTGGAAGGCAAGAATGAATACTTCAGAATTCCATTGATCAAAGACTGAGCCGATTACCATTTGCTCTTTTGCTGATCACAGTCCTTCATTTTGAGACCTAAGTGTGAATGACCACTGACTACCACAGACTCACCAAATGGGTTTTCCTTGTGGATGAAGCCACAAGGCAAGGACACACATTCACATTCGTTCACACAAAATGGACACAAAATTGATTAAACCTTCTTCATATAAATTTACAGAACTGTATATACTTAATTAGCAGTGTTGGGGAAAGTTACTTTTAAAAGTAATGCATTACAATGTTGTGTTACTCCCTAAAATGTAACTAATTATGTTAGTAATTTATTATGGAAAGTAATGTGTTACGTTACTTTTGAGTTACTTTTTAAATCTGGGCAGAGCTTGCTTGTTTGTTTTTCATATAAAAAGTTATTTTATAAATGTAAAAGCCCTTTCACACCAAAAGAGATATGAATACGCCTCAGGCTGAAGGAAATGTAAATTCATGTCTGTACAGTACTGTAGAGACTGTCAGACTCTGTTTCGTGTCTGTGTGTGTTTCCTTCCCCCACGTGCTCCATGTTATGTTTATTTCCTTATTTGCTCTTCCTGTTCCTGTCCTGATTGTGTTATCATTTGTTCCAGGTGTTCCCCATTCTGTTCCATTGTTCCCAGGTGTGTCCCATTAGTTTTAGTGTATTTAAAGTGTTTTCTGCCCCTCGTTTCCCGTCCGGTATTTATCGTCAATCCCTGTGTCCTACGTGCGATTCCTGTCATGACAATGTCAATAAAGACTGTGTAGCCTGATTCTCCAGCGTTCTCCTCGCTCCTTGTTGCTCGCTCCTCACCGTAGGCACACCGTGACAGAATACCGGACCCAAAAAGTAAGTGGCGCTCCTTCTCCCAGTTTTGTTTTCTTTTTAAAAGTATTTTGTTTTCCCTTGTTTTCCCCCCGTGATCATGGAAATTGCCGCTCGTGTCTCCGCCTTAGCCCGCAGAGATCTCCCCTTCTTCGAGTATGTCTGGGAATTCTGCGGGCTCGCCGCGGCGATGGCATTGAATGACGCCACCATCAATTCTCTGTTCTGGCTCGGGGCCAACTACCATCGCCTCATGGACCTCCCAGACACCAAGGCACTATGCTGGAGGGAAGGGATCTACCGGTGTCTGGGGAGTTTCCGGGCCCGAGCCAGAACCAGTCCGCCGTCAAGCCCACCAGCCGCGGCTCTCTCCAGCCTGCCGGCCGCTCCAAAGTCAAGTTCGCGGGCCGCCGCTCACTCAAGCCCGCCGGAATCTCTGCTGTCAAGGCTGCCGGCCGTTCCTCAGTCAAGCCCGCTGGCCGCATCTCACTCAAGCCCGCCGACCACGCCTTTCACCCCGAACCTGAAGGGGAATTGAAGGAGGAGAAGGCAGTCGGCTCCAGCCCCAGAGCTTGCTCCAGTGTCGGCTCCAGCCCCTGAGTTCACTCCAGTGCCAGCTCCTTGAAAGCGCCTTGCTGTGCCTGCTCCTCCAGAGCACCCTCCAGTGCCAGCTCCTCGTAAGCATTTCCCAGTCCCCGAATCCAGCCCAGAGTGGGCTCCTGTTCCTGAGTTTAGCCCACGGAGGGCTCCTGTCCCCGAGTCTAGCCCAGTGAGGGCTCCTCTCCCCGAGTTTAGC
Organism: Sinocyclocheilus anshuiensis; assembly: GCF_001515605.1. NCBI lineage: Eukaryota > Metazoa > Chordata > Actinopteri > Cypriniformes > Cyprinidae > Sinocyclocheilus > Sinocyclocheilus anshuiensis. Next base: position 180,354 of record NW_015548269.1, read on the forward strand.
CCAGAGAGGGTTCCAGTCCCCGAGGTTAGCCCAGAGAAAGCTCCAGTCCCCGAGTTTAGCCTGAGTTAGTCCTACGGAGGGCCTCTAAAGACGATATTCTCCCCAAGGATTTTTTTTTGGGGGGGGGGTAGTATGGGTCCGTCCGTAGTCGCCGGGCTGAGTGGCGAGGCCAAGGCCATGGAGGCCGTCCAGCCATGGCCTCCTGAGTTCCCTACTCCACCATGGCCTTCTGAACTGTCTGCTCCACCATGGCCTCTTGAACTGTCTGCTCCATCATGGCCTCCTAGTCTGCCTGCTCCGCCATGGCTCCCCGAGCTACCTGTTTCGCCATGGCTTCCTAGCACCCTGGACTGCCTGATCCGGCCTGGAGGTACTCCCTGTGTCCCAGTCCTGCAGCCCCCCTCCCTGGTGGAATTGTTTACGGCGCGGGACGCACCTTCCGGGTGGGGGAGTAATGTCAGACTCTGTTCCGTGTCTGTTTCCTTCCCCCACGTGCTCCATGTTATGTTTATTTCCTTAATTGGTCTTCCTGTTCCTGTCCTGATTGTGTTATCATTTGTTCCAGGTATTCCCCGTTCTGTTCCATTGTTCCCAGGTGTGTCCCATTAGTTTCAGTGTATTTAAAGTGCTTTCTGCCCCTCGTTTCCCCGTGTCAAATTCTCGTCAATCCCCGTGTCCTACGTGTGATTCCTGTCGTGTCAATGTCAATAAAGACTGTGTATCCTGATTCTCCAGCATTCTCCTTCTTCCGTGTTCCTCGCTCCTCACTGTAGGCACAACGTGACAGACGCAGGAGAAGAAAGTTCAACACTATTCGGCAATAACAAAAATGAACCACAAATGTGTCATTTTTGCTTAGTATGCTTGAACTGGATTATTGAACTGGATTATTTTTTCTTAGTATGGTTGAACTGGATTATTGGGATTAAATAGATAAATAATATTCATCTTGTTTAAAAAAATTAATTATTGCAGGTTTGTATAATATCCTGAGTTTCCATTTAAATGTTTGTATTCATTTTGAGGAATACTGCATCTGTTTTTGTGCAGGTGAGATGAGTAAATACATGTTCATATTTAGTATAGAACTACAGTAAGTATCATGTTCACACAGTCCACACAACGCCTCTGCACTTACTCCCAATTTCTCTCAACATGGGTACAGGAGAGCTGTCAGTCAATATATGGGAAACAAAGTAACTGCCATTATTTATTTGAAAAAGTGACTCTTCTAAATTAAAAAGTAATGTGTTACTTTAATGGTTACTTTAAAAAGTAATCTGATTATGTAACTCGCATTACTTGTAAAGCGTTACCCCAACACTGCTTAATTAATGCTGTGTGTGATACAATGTATGCAACCTTACCTATTAAGATCTCTTGGTGCGCAAAGTGCTAAGTTATGCTGTGCTAAGCTGTTGTTACAGTCTACTGCAAGTGCCATACTGCTGTTTCTAAGCAGCTAAGCTAAGGCATTCCAAAGATAAACAAGGAAGTTCTGCAAGAAGTGAATTTGGGGAGTTTGGAAACCGCTAAAGCAACAACCACCACAAGCTTAGTGACTCCCATATTCTACAAAAAAGTTCAGAATCGTCTTGTCAATCCTTCTCCTGAACATTCCAGGTTGTCTGAATCTTCAATACAGACTTCAGAACCTTCATCTTCAAGGATTGTTTGCGTGTTTCCAGACCAAGGACCTTCTTTGTGCTCAGGAGTTCATCTTTCACCAGTGCTTTGTGTTCAAGACTGTGAAACGGATTCAACTTTCCAAAAACTTTTACGAAATTTCAACTTTCTTCCCACTGCAACGTGGCCCAGATCAACAAGTCAAAGATGTCGCCGCACAGACTCAGCACATGACCAGGTGGAACATAAATATTACCTCTTTCCAGAGACCATTGGCATTAGTGTGTATTGTCGGTTTACGATTATCTAATTTGCATTAGATTTTATATGACTGATGTCAGTTATAAGAAATAATCTATTGATTTAATTGTTGAATCTAGAATAAGGTTTGCCTTATTGCTTAAAGAAAAACAGTTTATCTTTCAATAAGATAATGTCCATAGTAACATCCAACTCAGTCCCTTGTATCATTCATTGTAGTAGCTGTTAGTTACTCGTTAATAAAACCCCTTTTATTACACCTTTGTCTTCCTTGTGTTGATAATACAGAGGTTCTAGTTTTAAGTTAAGAAGCTCTACACTGTAAACAAAATATTGTGATTTTAACAGTAAAAGACTGTAAAAAATGCTACAATAAAAACCTGTTAATTGGTTATCAGTAAGTTTCCGTACTATATACGATGAATAACTGTAATCACATTTAATGTAATTTTATAGTAAAATACTGTTAAAATTACGTTTTTTGGAAGTGAAAATGAAATATTCATTGTATAATTTACAGTGAAAAACTGTAAATTGACACTCCCAGAATTCCCTGCATGACACTTCATATTTTATGTTTTTTCATTGAAATAACTATGTTTCTTCTCAGTTTTTCCTTATCAGTTGTGTACATTAATGTTTTATCTTACATCTAATGGTGTTAAATTAATGTTTATTGCATTATTTCAGTTTCATGTGTGTTACCATGATGGTGTGTAGTGTTTGTGAATGACACTGTGCACCTTCTATGTATATATATTAGTATTTTCCTTCTCAGTTTTTGGAAGAGCTGATTGTGATGAGCTTTGATTCATCATGTGACTTTCTCATCACCACTTATTTTTGGTGGTTATCAGCATTTCAATGGTTTAAAACAGATATTAGTACTTCAATAAGCTGGTTTATTAACATTACATCAGTTAATGAAATATGTTTTTTTTATTGTGAATTTAAGTTAAGTCTGTAAAACCTAAAATGTTTCTACCATATTTTTAACGGTGAAGTTCTGGCAACCACAGCTGCCGGTATTTTACCGTAAATGTCACAGATTTTTTTTACAGTGTAGTTCTAAGTTCTTTACTGTCAGGTATTTTACCGTAAATGTCACAGGTTTTTTTTACAGTGTAGTTCTAAGTTCTTTACTGTCAAGGTGAAATTTCTGACTGGTGCCCTGTAAAATAGTATGACCAAAATGTTATATTAATATCTAAGCCATCGCACTGGTGGTGCCCCGTGTGAGGCTATCTAACAGTGGAATCACTACAGTCTCCTGATGTTATGGCCTTCATGCCTGAACATAGCCCTATAGCTCCATATCTGTCAAATACAGAGACCCTGTTGCCATTGATTGTTCTCCCTGTTACAGCAATGGCCATAATGTGTGTTTGTGCCACACGCTGCTCTCCAGTCCATAAGTTCACTCCAGAGTCCGCCTAAGTCCATGAGTCCCGTCCAGAGTCATCCAAAGCCCCACAGCTCAGTATTGTGTTGATGCCAACCTGTGAGTTCCCTGCCTGTCCTGTCTCAACCACAAAGTCATCCTTGAGCCTCCCACCTGTCCTATTTTGACTGTAGTGGTCAGTGAACTGTCTGCTTGCCCTGTCTTGGACAAGTAGATGGTCTCTGAGCTATTTTCTGTCCTGTCACAGCCAAGGAAGTAATCTCTGAGCTCTCAGCTTGTCCTGTTTCAGCCAAGGAGGCCATCCCTTAACTTCCTGTTTGCCTGTCTGTGACCAAGGAGGTCATTCCTGAGTTCCCTGTCTGTCCTGATATGACTACAGATGTCATTTCTGAATTTCATGTCTGTCTGTGACTGAGGATGTTGCACTGAGGTTCTAGTTTGCCCTAATGTAGCCATGGAGGCCAACCTATATGCCCTAGTCACTGCCACAGAGGCCGAACAAAATCCCTTCATAACGGCTACTGAGGTCGATCAAGCTACCCTCGCCCTTGAATTATCTGCTTATTTTTGTGTTGCCTTAGGTCTGTCGAAATCAGCCTTCCAGACGTCATCAAGTTCTCTGGCCCTCAAGATGCCCGTCTCTCAGCCGGCCCTCCAGATGCCGGCCCCAAGCCTCCTGGCACTCCAGACATCCACAAGCCAGCCCTCCAGTCTGTTCAAAGGAGAATGGACAGAACAGTGTAGAATAAAGGTAAAGAACATTTTAAAAAGAATGCTTTTTTTTTTAACGAAGCATTAACACATGTTAGACTGCACCCCATAAACACAATCAAGCCTAGAAAAAAAGTGGTCATCCACCCCTTTAATATATACTTTACTAGGCTTTGACTTGGTTCTGGTCACCAGTGCACATGGCAATAGTGCAGAAATAATAACAATTATAAATATAATTAAAGCTGCAAGCAGCGATGAACGGGCCCTCGCACCCGGGCTCACCGCCAGCGGGCGTTAGTAAAACAGTCAACGGCGAGCAATATGGATTTAAAGTGGTAAATATAGGAGGAATATGTCAAAGTTATTTATATGTGCCAATCTTCCTGCTGCCAGCTGGTGGCGCTATGACTGTAGCCGAATATGAGTATGTAGATGTCTTCAGGCCAGGACTCTAATCAAACGTGAAGTTTGAGGCAGATTGGACATTGTATGCATGAGTTACAACAACTTCCTGTTTGATGGTGTTAATAGCATGCTTTAGCACTTAGCTAAGTGTTGCTAGCATGCTTGAGCATATTTCTAGCATGTTTAGCACACAATGGCATATTTTACTGTGTTGCTAATAGTGCATCACAGTGTTAAACATGTCACTTCCTGTTGCCAAAAGGTGGCGCTATAACTGTAACCGAATATGAGCATGTAGATGTCTTCAGGCCAGGACTCTAATCAAACTTGTGAAGTTTCAGGCAGATTGGACACTGCATGCCTGAGTTACATCAACTTCCTGTTTCACTGCATTAATAGCATGCTTTAACACTTAGCTAAGTGTTGTAAGTGTTGCTTCCATGTTTCTAGCATGTTGCCAGCCTATTTAATGCTTGCTGACGCTTTTTAATATGTTTAATATGTTGCATAACAGTGTTAAACATGTCACTTCCTCTTGCCAGCAGGCGGCGCTACGACTATAACCGAATACGGGCATGTAGATGTGTTCAGGACAGGACTCTTATCAAACTTGTTAAATTTGGGGCAGATTGGACACTGCATGCCTGAGGTACAATAGCTTCTTGTTTCACTGCATTAGTAGCATGCTTTAACACTTAGCTACATATTGCTAGCATGTTTTTTCATGTTTATAGCATGTTGCCAGCCTATGTAACAGTTGCTGACGAATTTTTATATGTATCTAGGAGTCCTTAACAGTGTTAAGCATGTCCCTTCCTCTTGCCAGCAGGTGGCGCTATGAGTATAACTGAATTTGGGCATGGGTATTTGTTCAGGACATAACACTTATCAAATGTGTGAAGTTTGGGGCAGATTGGACACTGCATGCCTGAGTTACA
>NW_015548269.1:186301-196108 GCF_001515605.1 Sinocyclocheilus anshuiensis
CGAATATGAGCATGTAGATGTCTTCAGGCCAGGACTCTAATCAAACATGTGAAGTTTGAGGCAGATTGGATATTGTATGCATGAGTTACAACAACTTCCGCTTTGATGGTGTTAATAGCATGCTTTAGCACTTAGCTAAGTGTTGCTAGCATGCTTTAGTATGTTTCTAGCATGTTGCTAGCCTATTTAACACTTGCTAATGCTTTTTAATATGTTCCTAGGAGTCCATAACAGTGTTCAGCATGACACTTGCTGTTGCCAGCAGGTGGCGTTATGAATATAACTGAATTTGGGCATGGGTATTTGTTCAGGACATAACACCTATCAAATGTGTGAAGTTTGGGGCAGATTGGACACTGCATGCCTGAGTTACAGTAACTTCCTCTTTCACTGCATTAATAGCATGGTTCTTGAGCATATCTATAATGTTTCATAATTGTATTTTCATACTATATTAATGATGAATTTATCATTTCTAAATTATTCCGTTATTTACAAACCAGGAGTTCATAAGATCATTTAGAAAGTGTATGTAAATGATTAATAAACTATTTAAATGTACATTTATAAATGTATAAATCCAGCCATCTATTTTTGTGAGTTCATCTAAAGTGAGGATTGTTTATACCTTGTAAAGCGTTTACAAAGCAGATTTAAAAGCTCATTAATCTTCCAAACAGAAAAGTTAATCAAACACAACACAGAGGGATACAGAACACAAAAATATGTTTTCAAGATTGAAAAAATGAAATTGTACAACTGTTCACTTGATACAAAAAAAAGAAGAAAAAAAAACCCTAACTGTACAACTGTTCACTTGATAAAAAAAAAGAAAACTAAACCTCTGCAGTTTCATAGAAAAAAACATCAAGTGTACAGTTTCTTTCTTTTTTTTTGTTGCATCTTAAAATAGATATTTCTGAGTTATGTTTCCCTCTGTGTTGTGTTTGTTTATTTTTGCCTAAGAGAGTTCTTAAGCGTTAATGAAAAAAAAAAATTACTGATTATTTTTTTCTGGTGATTTAAAGATATGTTTAAAAGTTTCTCTCTCTCTCTCTCTCTCTCTCACCCTCCCCTTCTCTCACTCCCTCTCAACACACACACACACTCACCCAGCCCCCACCTCCTCCCTTCCTCACACAGGCAGAGTGGCAGAGTGAGTGAGATCAGATGTCTTACAGTTTTTTAATTTTCTGTTATCCATAGAGTGTTGTAAAGTCGTGAAACTGTGACTATTTCCTCAGAATGACTTGTTCTATGTATGTAAAAAGTTTTGAACTGTTTGGAATCTGCATTTTAATAATACATCACAAATACTCTGTCATTTTTTCCCTGTTATTTTAACAAATCACCATGGCAAAACCGTTCAAGCTATCCAAAATCCATCCGCAATATAAGTTCCTCAATGTTTTGGCATCATGTAGACAAAGTTTGGTGTGTATAGCGTAATTTTCCTCTGAGGAGTATTCATTAATTCACAGCTATATTTTTCCAAAAATCCACATTCAAATCAATATAGCCGACTTCCTGTTGGTCGTAGCTAATGACTGTAAATTAGAAAGTTGTCCGGCTTGATGAGAACAATATATGTACCAAGTTTGGTGACTGTAGCTAAAACTAACCCCCCAAGTTTTGTCAAAAGGTGGCGCTATAGAGTGCCTCTTCCACGCCCTTTTATGAGCTTTTGCCAGTGTCTATCTATCATTAATGCTGATGTGTGTGTTAAGTTTCAATAAATTCTAAGCATGTTAAGGGCCTTAAAAACACCAGAAAATAATATTAAAGTTTGACACATTGCCATGGCAACACTATTTTAGGTATCAATAATCCCTTCACAGTTTTATAACGGCCGTATTTTTACATTATTCTGATTAAGTTTTAAGCAAATCAGGTAAATATAAGAGGGTGCATTCAAAGCGTTTTAAAAAGTAACCCTTCCTGCTGCCAGTTGGTGGCGCTATAACTTTGAGCAGCGATGAACGGGCCCTCGCACCCGGGCTCAACGCCAGGGGGTGGCTTTTGTAAAACAGCGAACGGCGAGCAATATGCATTTAAATTGGTAAATATATAGGAGGAATATGTCAAAGTCATTTATATGTGCCAATCTTCCTGCTGTCAGCTGGTGGCGCTATGACTATAACTGGATTTTGGGATGTAGATTTCTTCAGTCCAGCACTTCTATCAAACATATGAAATTTGGTGCAGAATGAACATGGTATGTTTGAGTTAGTGTAAAGCATGTAGTGTCCTATTGCCAAAAGGTGGCGCTATGAATATAACTGAATATTGGCCTTTAGATGTCTTCAGGCCATGTCTCTTTCCAAATATGTGAAGTTTGGTGCAGATCGGACATTGCATGTTTAAGTTAGTGTAAAACAAGCCATTTCCTGTTGCCAGCAGGTGGCGCTATGACTATAACTGTATTTTGGCATGTAGATTTCTTTAGTCCAGCACTTTTATCAAACATATGAAATTTGGTGCAGATTGAACATGGTATGTTTGAGTTAGTATAAAGCATGACGTCTCCTATTGCCAACAGGTGGCGCTATGATTATAACTGAATATTGGCCTTTAGATGTCTTCAGGCCATGACTCTTTCCAAATATGTGAAGTTTGGTGCAGATCGGACATTGCATGTTTAAGTTAGTGTAAAACAATACATTTCCTGTTGCCAGCAGCTGGTGCTATGATTAAAATGGAATATTGGCCTTCAGATGTGTTCAGGCCAGGACTCTTATCAAACATGTGACGTTTGGGGAAGATCGGACATTTTATGCCTGAGTTACAACAACTTTTATTCGCATGGCGAGACATCGAAATTTGTCATGGGGCCATGGACACATCCTTTAACGAAAACTCAAGAACTTCACAATTTAACATCGCAAAGGCCTTTAGATTACACTGACCAAAAAAAAATGTTGATGTCATTAAATTTCTAGGAGTAGTTCGTTACAGCAAAAAACATGTCACTTCCTGTTGCCAACAGGTGGCGCTATGACTATAACTGAATATGGGCATGTAGATCTTTTCAGGTCAGGAGTCTTATCAAACATGTGAAGTTTAGGGCAGATTGGACATTGCATGTCTGAGTTATAGCAACTTCATTTTTCATGGCGAAACATCAAAATTTGTCAGGCCGCCACGGACACGCCCTTCAACGAAAACTCAAGATCTTCGCAATTTACCATCGCAAAGGCCTTTAGATTATACTGAACAACTTTGGTGTTCATCTGAAATAATCTCTAGGAGGAGTTCGTTAAAATACAACGTCTGAAAATGGCAAAAATGACACAAAATTGGCAAAGAAAATAACAAATAACCGACTTCCTGTTGGCTTTCGGATTTTGCTCCAATATACTTTTTTGTAGGTATTGGTGTGTTACATTTGTGTACCGATTTTCGTTCATGTACATGAAACGTAGCTCGAGGCGCACTCCGTTGAAAGTTTATAGATGGCGCTGTTGAGCCATTTTGCCACAGCCAATTGAATATTGGTCTTTAGATGTGTTCAGGCCAGGACTCTTATCAAACGTGAAGTTTGGGGAAGATCGGACATTTTATGCCTGAGTTACAAAAACATTTAATCCCATGGCGAGACATCGAACTTTGTCACGGTGCCATGGACACGCCCTTTAATGAAAACTCAAGATCTTCACAATTTAACATTGCAAAGGCCTTTAGATTAGATTGACCAAAAAAAAATGTTGATGTCATTAAATTTCTCGGAGGAGTTATTTAGCTGGTGCTATGATTAAAATGGAATATTGGCCTTCAGATGTGTTCAGGCCAGGACTCTTATCAAACATGTGACGTTTGGGGAAGATCGGACATTTTATGCCTGAGTTACAACAACTTTTATTCGCATGGCGAGACATCGAAATTTGTCATGGGGCCATGGACACATCCTTTAACGAAAACTCAAGAACTTCACAATTTAACATCGCAAAGGCCTTTAGATTACACTGACCAAAAAAAAATGTTGATGTCATTAAATTTCTAGGAGTAGTTCGTTACAGCAAAAAACATGTCACTTCCTGTTGCCAACAGGTGGCGCTATGACTATAACTGAATATGGGCATGTAGATCTTTTCAGGTCAGGAGTCTTATCAAACATGTGAAGTTTAGGGCAGATTGGACATTGCATGTCTGAGTTATAGCAACTTCATTTTTCATGGCGAAACATCAAAATTTGTCAGGCCGCCACGGACACGCCCTTCAACGAAAACTCAAGATCTTCGCAATTTAACATCGCAAAATGGCAAAAATGACACAAAATTTGCAGAGAAAATTAAAAATAACCGACTTCCTGTTGGCTTTCGGATTTTGCTCCAATATACTTTTTTGTAGGTATTGGTGTGTTACATTTGTGTACCGATTTTCGTTCATGTACATGAAACGTAGCTCGAGGCGCACTCCGTTGAAAGTTTATAGATGGCGCTGTTGAGCCATTTTGCCACAGCCAATTGAATATTGGTCTTTAGATGTGTTCAGGCCAGGACTCTTATCAAACGTGAAGTTTGGGGAAGATCGGACATTTTATGCCTGAGTTACAAAAACATTTAATCCCATGGCGAGACATCGAACTTTGTCACGGTGCCATGGACACGCCCTTTAATGAAAACTCAAGATCTTCACAATTTAACATTGCAAAGGCCTTTAGATTAGATTGACCAAAAAAAAATGTTGATGTCATTAAATTTCTCGGAGGAGTTAGTTACAGCGTAAAACATGTCACTTCCTGTTGCCAGCAGGTGGCGCTATGACTATAACTGAATATGGGGGCATGGAGATCCGTTCAGGTCAGGAGTCTTATCAAACATGGGAAGTTTGGGGGAGATTGGACATTGTATGTCTGAGTTATAGCAACTTCCTTTTTCATGGCGAAACATCGAAATTTGTCAGGCCGCCACGGACACGCCCTTCAACGAAAACTCTAGATCTTCGCAATTTAACATAGCAAAGGCCTTTAGATTACACTGACCAACTTCGGTGTTGATCTGAATAAATCTCTAGGAGGAGTTCGTTAAAGTACAACCCCTGAAAATGGCAAAATAGACACAAATTTTGCAGAGAAAATTCAAAATAACCGACTTCCTGTTGGGATTCGGATTTCATGCCAGGAGACTTTTTTGTAGGTATTGGTGTGTTTCATGTGTGTACCGATTTTCGTACATGTACGTGAAATGTAGCTCGAGGCGCACTCTGTTGAAAGTGTACTCGCTGTCGAGCCATTTTGCTACACCCACTTCTGAAACTTCTGAAACCCATATCAGATGTAAATTTTCGCCACTTCTGAGGAGTGTGCAAAGTTTTGTGACTTTTCGAGCATGTTTAGGCCCTCAAAAATGCGATTGATCTTAGAGAAGAAGAACATCCAAACTACCAAGACTGTGAAACTCAGACACACATACACAGAGAACAATATATAAAAGTTTAGTAACACTTTACAATAAGGTTTCAGTTATTAACATTAACCGTATTAATTAACATGAACAATAATTATATAGCATTTATTAATATTAGTTAATATTAAGTTAAAATCTAAAACATTATTAAAATTTAAAATTGTATCTGTTAACATTAGTTAATGCACTGTGAATTAACATGAACATTTTGATTTACTAACATCAACAAACATTAATAAATGTTGTAAAAATATATTTTTCATTGTTAGTTCATGTTATTTAATGCATTTACTGTTGTTAATGTTAACACATTAGATATTATAAAGTGTTAGCAAAACCTTTAATGATTATTAAGCATTTTTAACTATTTGATTGATCTATAAGCATTTGTGAAATATTTTTGCCTGCATTACAGCTTAGTCTTTATCTGTGAGCTGAACTGTTTTACTGTTACATCCATGAGATTATGTAAATTCAGATGAATGTCATGTCACAGAATGTCATAGTTTTTAACATTATATAACTATGTTAAGATGAACAATATTTATATAGCATTTATGAATCTCAGTTATTTCAAAATTGAAAAATCAAAATTGACTACTACATTATTTATTAAAATGTATAGTTAATGCACATCAGTTACTGTAAGATGAACTAAGATGAACATTTTTTTTACTAACTCAAATAAATACAATAAAAAACATTGTTCATACTTAGTTTATGTTAGTTGTGAATTAACTAATGTTACAAAACTATATATTTTAACTATTAGTTAACATGAACAATATTTATACAGCATTTATTCATGTTAATTAATATTAAGTCCAAAATTTATTAATACATTATTAAAATTTAAAGTTGTAACTTTTAACATTAGTTTATGTAATGTGAATTAACATGAACATGACTATTTTTATTTATTAATATTAAAAAGATTAATAAATGCTGTAAAAAATATATTGTTCATTGTTAGGTGGCGCTATAGAGTGCCTCATCTACGCCCTTTTATGAGATTTTTCCAGTGTCTATGTATCATTAATACTTATATGTGTGTTGAGTTTCATGAAATTCTAAGCATGTTATCTGAATAAAAATCACCAGAAAAGAATATTCAAGTTTGACACGTTGCCATGGCAACAATATTTCAGATATCAATATCCTCTCACCAGTTTTACATCGGCTGTGTTTTGACATTATTCTGAAGAAGTTTGACGTGGCAACAAAATTTTAGATATCAATGTCCCCTCACCAGTTTTACATCGGCCGTGTTTTGACATTATTCTGAAGAAGTCTGAAGCAAATCGGGTAAAAATAAGATGCTGAATTTAAAGCATTTTGAAAATGACACGCTTCCTGACGCCAGTTGGTGGCGCTATATCTTTGACTCCTAATAGTCACATCTATGCGATCGGCATCATACAACAAACAAATCCCTGCAGTTTGATCAAAATCAGACAATATATGTGGATGTTATTAGACACTTCCTGTTTCTCATTTCTCTACAAAATTTCATCGCCTCGCCACGAGCAAACTGTTCGATATATCAAAAATCCCTTGGCAAGTTAGCATCCCCCATGTCTTAAGATCCTGTTCACCGAGTTTGGTGGCAATCGGTTGTAAACCCTCATAGGAGTATATAAAATTCCAGAGCATGCAATTTTCATAAAACCTTAAATAGCCAACTTCCTGTTCGGCAGAGCACTGACGGTCAGCATGAAAGTTGTTCGGCCTGATGAGACCTATATGTGTATGAATTTTGGTGAGTGTAGATCAAACGGAGCGTGCTACAGAGCTCCTGAAAAGTCGCCTGTTTAAAGGCTGTGCCATGCCCCCCCCGGTAACCCCCCCATGTGAAACTCAGTCCAGCCTTGATGGCCGCAGATTCCAACATGTGTGCAATGTTTCAAGAGTTTTCGAGTATGTTAAGGGCCCCAAAAACCTTGAAAGAAAAATAATAATAATAATAAATATAGCTGCAAGCAGCGATGGCGGGCCCAAGGCGTCAGCGCAAACGCCACCTCGGTGGCATCAGGAGAACGGTGCACAGTGGGCACATGCATTTACAGTAACCCTCTGGCAGTCTGTTTTTTAGGGATACGGCAATTAAAGAGTTAATCTGAACCATCAAGACACACACACAGAACAATATATAAAACTTTGGTAACACTTTCAATAAGGTTTCAGTTATTAACATTAACTGTATGAATTAACATGAACAATAATTATATAGCATTTTTTAATGTTAGTTAAGCCATCAGTGCAAACGCCACACCGGTGGCATCAGGAGAACGGTGCGCAGCGGGCACATGCATTTACAGTAACCCTCTGGCAGGTTAAGGGATACAGCAATGAAAGGGTTAATCCAAACTACCAAGACTGTGAAACACACACACACACAATGTTAGTTAATATTAAGTTAAAATCTAAAACATTATTAAAATTAAAAGTTTTATCAGTGAGAGAGGTAGGATAAATAAAAGTAATTATTTGTAATGATTTTTTCTTTAAAGATTTTTAAAAATGATTTTAATGCTCTAAAAGCATTTCTACAATAATTATTTAGACGTATACTGAGAGTACAGAACGGCCGTAACATTTCAACTGATTCTATGCATTTGTTTTCATTCTGATACACAGCTAATTAGCTGATCAGGATTAAGGTTAAAAGATTTTTAATCCTATGGCTCCATCTGGTGTTCATCCTTGGCATTACGGTCTTCACCGAACACCAATAATGAGTGATAGTTTAAATTTTTTTGTGGCCTCTGAGCATGATGCATTTTTTAAACTAAGCAAGTTTCCTCAGAATGACTTGTTCTCTATAAGTAAAAAGTTTTGAAGAGTTTGGAAAATGCACTTTAATAATATAAGACAATTACTGTTCCCGTTTTTACTGTTATTTTAATAAATCACCACGGCAAAACAGTTCAAGTTATCCAAAATCCATCCGCAATATAAGTTCCTCAATGTTTTGGCATCATGTAGACAAAGTTTGGTGTGTATAGTGTAATTTTCCTCTGAGGAGTATGCATTAATTCACAGCCATATTTTTCCAAAAATCAACATTCAAATCAATATAGCTGACTTCCTGTTGGTCGTAGCTAATGACTGTAAATTAGAAAGTTGTCCGGCTTGATGAGAACAATATATGTACCACGTTTGGTGACTGTAGCTAAAACTAACCCCCAAGTTTTGTCAAAAGGTGGCGCTAAAGAGTGCCTCTTCCACCCCCTTTTATGAGCTTTTTCCAGTTTCTATATATCATTAATACTTATATGTGTGTTGAGTTTCATGAAATTCTATGAATGTTATCTGCTCCAAAATCACCAGAAAAAAATATTCAAGTTTGACACGTTGCCATGGCAACAATATTTCAGATATCAATATCCCCTCACCAGTTTTACATCGGCTGTGTTTTGACATTATTCTTAAGAAGATTGAAGAAAATCTGGTAAAAATAAGATGCTGAATTAAAAGCATTTTGAAAATGACACACTTCCTGACGCCAGTTGGTGGCGCTATATCTTTGACTCCTAATAGTCAAATCTATGCGATCGACATCATACAACAAACAAACCCTGAAGTTTGATCAAAATCAGACAATGTATGTGGATGCTGTTAGACACTTCCTGTTTCTCATTTCTCGCCATAACTTCACCACCTCGACACGGGCAAACCGTTCGAGATATCAAAAATCCCTTGGCAATTTAGCATCCCCAATGTCTTGAGATCATGTTCACCGAGTTTGGTGGTAATCTATTTGAAATCCTCAGAGGAGTATATCAAATTCCAGAGCATGCGTTTTTTACACAGCCCTGAATAGCCAACTTCCTGTTGGGTGGAGCCTATGACATACGGCGCGAAAGTTGTTCGGATCAATGAGAGATCTATGTGTGTACCAAGTTTCATATGAATATGTGCAAGCATGTGTGAGCTATACATCAAGTTTTCAGACTGTGTTCCAGGGGGCGCCGTAGAGCCCCTGTGCCACGCCCGGGTCCCAGTCTCTGCGGCGTCCTAATGACTGCAGATTCCAATGTGTGTGCCAATTTTCAAGAGTTTTTGATCACGTTAAGGCCCCCAAAAAGCCCCGGATAGTCGAAAAAATGAATAAATAATAATAATCCTTAGGGAATCAATAGGGCCCTGCGCCTTTCTGGCTTGGGCCCTAATAATAATCCTTAGAAAAACAATAGGTCCCTGCGCCTTTCTGGCTTGGGCCCTAATAATAATCCTTAGAAAAACAATAGGTCCCTGCGCCTTTCTGGCTTGGATACGTGAAACGTAGCTCGAGGCGCACTCCGGTGAAAGAGTATAGGTGGCGCTGACGAGCCATTTTGCCACACCCACTTCTGACACCCATATCAGATGTAAATTTTCGCCACTTCTGAGGCGTGTGCAA
>NW_015548270.1:0-15419 GCF_001515605.1 Sinocyclocheilus anshuiensis
CTGGCTGGAGGACATCAGCTTCAGGAGCATCTCGATGGCCACCAGTGGGTTGTTCTCAACCAGGTCCGGTAGTTTGGCTGGAGTCAGACCGGTATGATAAACCAGCTTTGGGTCCTTCTCCAGTTCACCAAGCAGCTGAGGAACCAAAGAACATTTGATAAACTATGTATACACTGTTGCACTAAAAATTACATATATATTAAGGGAATTCATATTTATTGAAGAGTACAAAATGTACACTACCATTCAAAAGTTAGGGGCGTGTATTTTTTTAAAAATGTTTTTGCATTTATTTAGGCATACAGGCTGCATTTATTTGATCAAAAATACTGTAAAATTGTGAAATATTATTATAATTTAAAACAGTTGTTTTCTATGTGAATATCTGTTAAACTGTAATGTATTTCTGTGATGCGCAGCTGTATTTTCAGCATCATTACTCCAGTCTTCAGTGTCACATGATCTTCAGAAATCATTCTAATATGCTGATTTGCTGCTCAACAAACATTTCTGATTATAAACCCGATAGTTCCGGTGCTTGATTCTGATTGGCTGAGCCACGTTCGAAGCTGTTGTAAATGACTCTACAAACTTACACCTTTGTAGGGCTGCCACTAACGACTATTTTTATTTCGATTAATCTATCGACTAATTTATAGATTAATCGGTTCATCTAAATGATTAATTTCCCACAAAAAAATCAACAATTTTACCTAAGAATATTTTATGAAACTATTTTATTAAACCAAATGAAATCCAAATTTCTATGAAATCCTTTTTTTAAAGCAAAACTAAAGTGCAGCATAGAGTGCAAGAAGCAGCTGTCCATCTCAGAGTCCAGATCACTGAAATCAGAGTTCAGTATTATAGTGTAAGAATGACAACATATCCACGTGTTCTGGTCTACTAATAATACAATTATAATCAAAAAACTCTTTTTAAAAGAGTATTTAACAGAAATTTTATTTACCAGAATTTATTTAGGAGAAAAATGTAAATGTGCAGTATTTCTGAAAAAAAAACTTTTTTATTTTTTTTTTAATAAAATCAATTAATTGGAGATGCTTTTGATTATTACAATTTTATTTAACCATTAAAACAGAGTATAGAATGGAAAAAACCTGAATTTGGAAATAAAACTGATTTCATAGGGCCCTATAATTATAATAGGAACTACTGTGACGCATGTACTTAACCTACACGCATGTAAATAATTAAAGCGCATATACTGTAGTAGAACTGCATCGAATATAATTATTTAATTAAATCGTAGCGTTTGTGAATTCACAATTATGCTTAATTATTTTTTTAATATATCATGCAGCCTTGAGAAACAGACTAATAATGTGTTTTATACA
This sequence comes from Sinocyclocheilus anshuiensis, assembly GCF_001515605.1. Taxonomy (NCBI): domain Eukaryota; kingdom Metazoa; phylum Chordata; class Actinopteri; order Cypriniformes; family Cyprinidae; genus Sinocyclocheilus; species Sinocyclocheilus anshuiensis. The sequence continues at coordinate 1,359 of NW_015548270.1, forward strand.
TTCTCGTATGTGAAATGCACCACTTCCGGTATTCTGCCGGTTAGTCGACGCGAGCAAAATGAAGTCGAGGATTTTTAAAAATCGAATATCTGGCACTTTTGATTAATTGAATGCGTCCTCGATGAATAAAAGTATTATTTATTTTTATAATATATTTATTTTTCTGACCCCAAACTTTTCAACGATACTGTATACTTTGCTTAAGCGTGTTTATTCCCAACGAAGACATTCATTCCTGTAATACATAAGTAGTTTTTAATAAGCATAAAGGCATCGTATGCATCATATATAAATACCTTACAACTTAAACAGACATGGTTATTTTTTCACATTGCAGTAAAGAGATTGTGGGTGGAAATGGGCAAAAACAATGCCATGTCTGACCTGCGTCTGCTGCGCCGCTGATAGCGGACTCTTGAAGGCTTTGGCCATGATGCGCTTGATCTCCACTCCCGTGCCGCTGCGCACACACATGGACCGGTCCCACTGTATCCGGTGATCCGGCTCACACGGGTCGAGCCACGACAGCTCGTCCTCACACACCAGCAGCGGCGGAGCGGGCCGGATGAACTCGGGCCGGAAGTGGCCTGACAGACGAGATGAAACCAGACGTTTAGCTGCAGTTAACACACAGCAGAAACACGAGCATGTCACACTCACTCTCCAGAGCAGGCCGCGGGCCGGTCACCAGAGACTCTGTGATCTGATTGGCCACGGAGCTGTCGAAGCCCGAGTTAGAGGAGTCTGGGTCGGGGTCGCTGAGCAGGCTGGGAAAACTGGCCTTGCTCTGAGTGGGCAGCTCCGACTGACGCTCTGAACCAAAGACACAAACCAGCACATCATTACATCTCTCTGGAACACCGGAAAAAGCACAGGATTGGATTTTCAGCCGATTATAATCCGATATAGTGGAGATCTGAGACGGATATACCTGTAAATATCAGATACGAGTCGTGCCTTACAATACCAGTCAAAAGTTTGGAATAATTTTTTTTTAATGTTTCTGAAAGATGTCTCTTCTGCTCAGCAAGGCTGAATTTATTTGATCAAAAATACAGTAAAAAATGTGAAATATTTTTATAATTTAAAATAGCTGTTTTCTATGTGAATCTCTGTTAAACTGTAATGTATTTCTGTGATGCGCAGCTGTATTTTCAGCATCATTACTCCAGTCTTCAGTGTCACATGATCTTCAGAAATCATTCTAATATGCTTATTTGCTGCTCAAGAAACATTTCTGATTATTATCAATGTTGAAAACAGTAACCGTGATCCATTTTATTTTTCAGGATTCACAGATGAACATAAAGTTCAGAAGAGCAGCATTTATTTGAAACAGAAATCTTCTGTAACATTATAAACGTCTTCACTGTCACTTTTTATCAATTTAATGCGTCCTTGACGAATAAAAGTGTTAATTACTTTCAAAAACTTTCTAAACGTTTGAACTATAGTGTACATTTTGCTTAAAGAAAGTTAAGCTTGTTTATTCCCAATGAAAATACTCATTACTGTAATATATATATATGCAATTTGTAATAAGCATAAATTAAAGGCAACAACAAGCGCGAACATGATATATAATATGTATATGATGTTTGTAATATTATAAATGTCTTTGTCACATCAGATCAATTTAATGCCTCCTTGTTGAAGAAAAACAATTTTATTTTTTTTAATCTGACTTACTAACTTCTGAATGATAGTGCATCACGGCAGATATTGTGCAGCACGACTGTGTTCAACATTGATAATAATAACCATGTTTCTCGAGCAGCAAATCAGCATATTAGAGTGATTTCTGAAGATCATGTGACACTGAAGACTGGAGTAATGATGCTGAAAATACAGCTGCGCATCACAGAAATACATTACAGTTTAACACATATTCACATAGAAAACAGCTGTTTTAAATTATAAAAATATTTCAAATTTTCACAGTATTTCTGATCAAATAAACGCAGCCTGGCTGAGCAGAAGAGACCGTTTTGATCAGTGTGTGGCGTGTTGTACCGGCGAGCGCCAGCTGCAGTCCGCTGATGTCTATGGTCTGCGGTGTGGAGCTCATGTCCATGCTGGACACTTGTCTCGGCGTCTTCTTGAAGAGCTCTCGCGGCGGAGCGAGCATCAGCTGAGACAGGAAGTACTTCTCCGGCAGCGTGATGGGGGGCAGGAAACCTGCAGGGAAGCGTCACAAACACTACAGCAGAGACTCACTCGAGCGACGACGCAAGAGAAACACACGCACCTGAGAGCGTCTCCTGCTCCTCTGCCGCGGTCGACGGGTTCAGCAGGTGCGCAAACACCGCGGCGAAGGGGTTAGCGGCCAGCGGCTCGGTGCGGTACATCTCCCACAGCAGATAGAGAGCGGTCAGCCGCTGAGGAGCGCTGGGAAGCAGGTCGGGCTGCTGCAGAAGCATCACCAGAACCGAACCCACGCGGAAGTGCTCGGCTTTCCCGAAGCAGTGGTGGAAGGCTGTGGAGAGCTGCTCGAAGCTGTTGCTGCAGGCGTCATCCGACATGATGCCCAGCAGATTAGACAGCTCTTTAGGAGCCAGAGTCATGATGCTTCAGTCAGACGAGCCACTGGATCAACGGGAGAACTGGAGAGACACGTATGAGGACAGAAGAGCAAAAATATGAGTTTGCTGCAGATGCAGTAACAGTACAGTGCAGCAGATGCTGACATAAAATGATCTAAACATCAGTCGCCGCTCTATATCTCCAGTAATATAAGATGAGATGATCCAAACATATAATGCAATGCAACACTCTCAGACTAAAAGGTACAAAAGCTGTCACTGGAGCAGCACACTTTTGTACCTGTTTTCTCCTGAGTGAATCCAGTGCTGATTGAGAGCTGAAGAAATAAAGGCTCCTCAGAAGATGTGAGATGTTCTGGAGGCTTGTGAAGATCATTCCTCCGCTGAGGAACAGTGAAAGTAAAGCTTCTGGAAACAAACGCTCCTCAAAAGATCCTGAGGATCAGATTTGAGACTCTAAAACATGATTGACGGAGAATCAAGTAAAGCTGAGCTGCTTCAGTCCAGCAAGTGTTCATCTGGAAATATTACTGCAGTTATTATATAGTTATAAACATTAGACGGCAGTGAACAACAACATTTACCTGAGAGGAGTTCATTTATCGGCTCATGAATATTTAATTAGAACAGACGCGGCGTGACGTTTATATGAACGATTACACAGCTTAATATTTCAATCATTTGGCTCTTTCTGTTTTGATCATCTGAATTAATAATTCTGCGCTTCCGCTGTCCGTGAGCACTTCCTGTGCGGCGCACGGAATCATGGGAGATGTAGTTCAACACGGAAACCAAATCGGCGTTCACAAATAAAAACTGTTTTAAGTACAAACATAATATTACAAATAATATATAATATAGCCAAACACACACACACACACACACACACACACACACACACACAAGAGAGAGACACACACACAGACAGAGACCCACATTCTCCGCGCAGAGTGAGTATCTTCCTCTCATCTACTCTTCACAAATCCGGCATCATCCGCGTTATAAATGGCTAATAGTTCAGCGTAGCGTCTCATCCGAGAGCAAAGGCACCTTATCTAGCGCTGCGACGCGTTTTGTCGCGTTTAAAACGCCGATGTGCGCGATTAAAGACTCGATGCTGAAGCGTCGCTCTCGAGTGAAGCTGTAAAGCAGCGCTCTACTCCGATTATACCACGGTAAACAGAGTATTATACCACGGTAAACGCAGTATTACACGCGCGGTGAGGCGACAGACCGCGCTAATGAAGTGTAGTTTATGAACAATCATCATTTAGTCTTCCTCATGTCGTGACAAACCTTTCTTTTGGACACAGAATATATTCTGAAGCGAACGGCTGTTGGTCGCCATTGACTTGCATTGTATTTTTTTCCTAAATGATGACTGAAGTGAACTGCTCCTTTAATATAGAGCGCGTCACTCAGGCGAGTCTCTGGTCCAATCAGCGTGTAGAATCAGAACTCATTAACATATGTGTCCCTGCAGCACAAAAGCAGTCTTAAGTCGCTGGGGTATATTTGTAGCAATAGCCAACAATAAATTGTATGGGTCAAAATTATACATTTCTCTTTTATGCCAAAAATCATTAGGATGTTAAGTACATTTCATACCGTAAATATATCAAAACTTAATTTGATTAGTAATATGCATTGCTAAGAACTTCATTTGGACAACTTTAAAGATGATTTTCTCAATATTTTGTTTTTTTTTGCACCCCTCAGATTCCAGATTTCCAAATATTGTGCTATCCTAACAAACCATACATCAGTGGAAGCTCATGTATTCAGCTTTCAGCTGATGCATAAATCTCAATTTCAAGAAATTGACCCTTGAGGCTGGTTTTGTGGTCCGGGGTCACATATCTAATGTTACTGGAGAGCTCTGTGGTTGTTCTGGTTCGAGGGTGTTGTGCTGAATGTAAACTGAAGCTGGAGGGATTGTGTTGCTGTGTTTGTGTTCAGATGGCACCTAAGAAGGGCGAGAAGAAGAAGGGGCGCTCCGCCATCAACGAGGTGGTGACCCGCGAGTACACCATCAACATCCACAAGCGCATCCACGGCATGTGAGTCCCTCCTGAGCGAACCACCGCTCCGCTGTATCTGTCCTGCGCCGTAACACCTGTCCTCCTCCTGCAGCTCCTTCAAGAGGAGAGCTCCTCGCGCGCTGAAGGAGATCCGCAAGTTTGCTGTGAAGGAGATGGGCACGCCTGACGTCCGCATCGACACCCGTCTCAACAAGGCCGTGTGGGCCAAAGGCGTGCGGTGAGTGAGTCTGGTCCCGATGGCTGCAGCGGTGCTATTGTATTATTGTGTTGTTGTAATGTGTGGTGTTCTGCAGGAACGTGCCGTACCGCATGCGTGTGCGTCTGTCCCGGAAGCGCAACGAAGACGAGGACTCTCCAAACAAGCTGTACACCCTCGTCACATACGTCCCCGTCACCACCTACAGAGGTGAGGACCAGCGCTGCACCCTCGTTCAGTCACACATGCTTCACAATCACCTCTCTTTCTCGCAATTGTGAGTTTACATGTCGCGCTTGACCGTTTTTCTCGGTATCGTGTGATATAAACTCACAATTGCGAGAAAAAAAGTCAGAATTGTGAGATTTTAACTCGTAAAGTCATAGTTCTGAGAAATAAGGTAAATTCTGTCTGTTTCTCTCTCAGTTGTGAGACGTAAACTCACAATTGCGTGTTATTCGAGTTTGTATCTCTCAGTTCTCAGAAAATGGGTCAGAATTGAGAAAGTCAGTTGCGAGATTTAAACTCATAGTTCTGAGAAATAGTAAATTCTGTCTGTTTTTGTTTTTTCAATCGTGAGATATAAACTCAGAATTGCGTGTTATGAAGTCAGATACAGGCCTACTGGATATAAAAATGCAATTGCGAGTTGTAAAGTCAGAATTGCGAGATAGAAATTCACAATTGTGCGATTGTCTTTTTTTTCTTTCAGATTTTGACTTTTTAGCTTGCAATTGTGAGAAAAAATCCAGAATTGCGAGTTTAAATCTCGCAAGAGAAATGTAATAATTCTGAGAAATGGTGTCTTTAACCTTAAAACCTTTTAACCTAGGGTGTCTTTAAAAAATGTCTTTTTTCTCAATTGCGAGATATAAACTCAGAATTGTAAGAAAACACTATTTTTTTCTCTCTCAGATTTGGACTTTATAACTTGCAGTTGCGTGTTATAAAGTCAGAAGTGAAATTCTCAGAAAAGTCAGAATTGAGAGAAAGTCAGTTGCAAGATATAAACTCACAATTGCAAGAAAAAAGTCAGAATTGTGAGATTAACTCGTAACTCTGATAAAAAACATTTCCTAGTTCTGAGAAAGTCAATTCTGTGGGTTTTTTTCCCCCTCAATTGTGAGATATAAACTCAGAATTGCGTGTTATAAAGCCAGAATCGCAGGATATAAAAATGCATTTGTTTATTATGAAGTCAGAATGGCAAGTTTATATCTCAGAAAAGGTGAGATAAAATGTCAGTTTCCTTGTTTGGTTTAATTCAGTGGCGGAGAGGCTTCCATGCTTTGGTCCTCACACTGTACGTGCATGTTAATGTCCCTCATGTTTAATCATATCTGACTCATTAACGTGTGCTCGGGTCATGACGTGTTTGTGTTAAAACATCTCTTCTGTTTTGTGTGTTGGCAGGTCTTCAGACTGTAAATGTGGATGAAAATTAAGTTTCTCTTCATGCTTGTTGGAATAAAAACATAAAAGGATTTTGTCGTGCATGATTTATTTCTTGTCAGATGAGTTTTGTGGCATGTGTGAGTATTGACGTGAGACGGTAGAGAATAAAATCAGCAGTACATGTAAACTCATCAGCAAATAACATGGTTTAAAGCGGTGCTCGTGCATTCATTCGGGCTTGAGGTGTGAGTGTATCGAATGCTCCATCTGATGAGAGTCTGATAAATGCAGTACGACGGCTAGATTGGTCAGGACTCAACTCAGAAGCGGAAACTGAACATGAACGTGAATTCACTCACTCGTATGGCTGATTGTGTTTAAGGCACTTTTATCAATCTGAGAGGTGCATTTAAGGAAAATCAGGCGTTCACTTCTCATGAGTGATTAGGTGATGAAACTAGATCAGTATCTAGCACAGATCATCAACAAACCAGCTGTACTTTGCATGTTTTGAACGCTGTTGTTCCTCAGTATTTCTGTCATGTCCCAGAGCAAACATCCTCAAATCATGACATTCGAGAAGATTCAAGATCTTGTTTTCTTTCAAATGCATCAAAATTAAGTGAGTTTTTGCTTGAAACAAGAAAAAACATGAGGATTACAAGATTATTTTTTGGAACCCATTGGAAGATATTCTTGTTTTAAGCTTAAACTCACTTTTTGATCATTTATAAGAAATGAAAATAAGACTTAAAGGGACAGTTCACCCAAAATTCACAATTCTTTTTTTTTTGTGTGTGTGGCAAAACGACAAATCTTGTTTTCGAAATGAAGTCAGTTTTTGCTTAAAACAAGAAAAAACATTTTCCAGCTGGCTCAGAAAAATTAAATGAATTCAAAGGAGAAACCAGATTATTTTTCTGACCCCACTGGAAGATATTTCTTGTTTTAAGCTTTTTTCAGAAAACTAAAATTAAAGGGACGGTTCACCAAAAAATGTAACATTTTTTTGTGAGAACTTCACCTTTAATATCTTCTGTCGCTGTGCGTCTCCAGTAAATGTGTCTTGATTTAAGAATGCTTAGATATATGTACTGGACAACCAGATGGAAATACTGAGGAAGAGCAGTGTAAACATTCTAACTGAAGCTTTCAGCATGCATCAGATTCGCCTGGTGATTCAGAATCGTTCGATAATAATAATAACGATCAGTATTTCCTTCATGTGAGTTGATCATATGGTCAGTAACATGTAAACAGTTCAGTCCTGTCAGACTTGGTATCTGTTTGAGATCTGCAAAGTAAAGTATGCTGCTGATGAAACACACAGATTGCTGTTGAGTTGAGTCCGGCTCCCCCCAGCGGCATCATGGGATTGTGTAGACGTCTGTGAAGATCAAGGCACTCGTGGGTGTGTGTGCTGGATCATCAGCAGCCCAGCGCGCTCCTGGTACTGACGGGGCTTGGCGGCGCTGATCCTGGCTCTCAGCTGGACGGGTCGCTCCAGGAAGCTAACCAGCACCGGCTCGGTCAGTAAAGAGGCCAGGATCTGCTCGAAGCTGGCTGACCAGTGCTCCTCGCTCCGGCTCTCGCCGCTCTGTCGAGCCTCTCCGATCTGCAGCACGAGGCTGGTGACCATCCCGATGGCCTGGAAGAGCTCGGCCTCGCCCGGATCGCCCTGAAACATGCTGTAGAGCGTCTTGCAGAACTGGATGAACTGGTGCTGACGGGACACAACACACCGTTCAGAAGCATTAGTTCAAGACGGGTTAAGAGTCCACTATTCACACTCAGGAGTACAGGAATAAAATCAACAATGCAGCCAGATTTATTTACATAAGTATATGCGGTGTGTGTTTCATAGTGAAGCGCAGCACTGTGTTCATTTACACAGCTCATGATCCGTCACCTTTAAGGCTCCTGGATTTCCATCAAAATAAAAGTCTGATGGTTTAACATTTGAAAATGAAGAAATTAAGACATAAATAATAGTATTGTAATTTTAAGTTATTTAAAATACTTTTTTATTTTACTGTGAAATATTACAATATTAATATTTATTTCATTTTATTTGTATTTAATTTACAAATTTTTATTATATTTTATTCCTTGACGTTTTCTGTCAAAATAAAAGTCTGATGGTTCAACATTTGAAAATTAAGACATAAATATTGCAATTTTACAGTTGTGAATGTAAAATAAAAATCATGTTTTTTAATACTTCACTTTTTATTTTACAGTGAAATGTTACACTATTAATATTTATTTTATTTGTATTTAGTAATTTATATATTATTCCTTGTCGTTTTCTGTCAAAATAAGAGTTTGATGGTTTAATGTTTGAAAATGAAGAAATCAGGAGATAAATATTAGTTTTGTAATTTTACGGTTCTAAATGTAAAATAAAATTATATTTTTTAATACTCTACTTTTTTTATTTCACAGTGAACTATTACAATAGTAATATTTTTATTTTTTAGTAGTAGTTGTAGTAGTAATAATAATAATAATTATTATTATTATATCAATAACAACAATAATAATATTATCATTATTATTATTTTATAGCCATATTGATATATAAATGACCAAAGTTTTGCCAAATAGTGCAGCCCTACGAATTAAATTGTGATCACAATTTTTATCAGAAAAATCACAATTCGATTTTCACGGGCTTCAGCTTCACGGGGCTTATTGCTTTAACAGACATATTTGCATACATACAACTTTAAACGTGACGTGATGTACTGTATTTTGGCTTTAATGACAACTTGTTTGTGATGATCCTCATTTGGATAAAAGCATCAGCTGAATGAATAAACGTAAATGTTTTTTACTTGTCATGCGCACTGTGCTTTTAAGAGGAAGAATCATCTAACGCACTGAATTATGTTAAAGCATGTGCTACAAAACAGAGACGCGAGTGTGACTGTAGTGATGTACTGAGAGATGAAACGCAGCGCATCAGTCTGAGCTCTGAAGCTGAAGGATCACCTGGTTCATGTGAGGAAGAGGCTTCTCCTCGTTCTTCTGCTTTCCTCTGCTCAAGTCCTGAAGCATCTGCTGCAGCTGCTCTTCATAACTCTGCCTCTCTCCTTCAGACACGCGAGAAGCGCAGCATTACACACACTCATAAACACACACTCATAAACACACACTCACTCACTCACACTCACTCACTCATACACTCACTCACAAACACACACACTCACAAACACACACACACATAAACACACACAAACACACTCACTCACTCACTCATAAACACACCACACATACACTCACTCATAAACACACACACACATACATACACTCACTCATAAACACACACACACATACACTCACTCACTCATAAACACACACACACACACTCACTCACTCATAAACACACACACTCACACTCACTCATAAACACACACACACACATACACTCACTCGCTCATAAACACACTCATAAACGCACACATACACTCACACACTCCCATAAACACACAAACACACACACACTCACTCATAAACACACACACACATACACTCACTCACTCATACACACACACACACACACACACACTCACTCACTCATAAACACACTCATAAACACACACATACACTCACACACACTCACTCACTCATAAACACACACTCACTCATAAACACACACACACATACACTCACTCACTCATACACACACACACACACACACACACTCACTCACTCATAAACACACTCATAAACACACACATACACTCACACACACTCACTCACTCATAAACACACACTCACTCATAAACACACACACACATACACTCACTCACTCATACACACACACACACACACACACACTCACTCACTCATAAACACACTCATAAACACACACATACACTCACACACACTCACTCACTCATAAACACACACTCACTCATAAACACACACACACACTCACAAACACACACATACACTCACTCACTCATAAACACAAACACACACACTCACTCATAAACACACACACACACTCTCACTCACTCATAAACACACACACACTCACAAACAAACACACACACTCACTCACTCACTCATAAACACACTCATAAACACACACATACACTCACTCGCTCATAAACACACTCATAAACACACACATACACTCACTCGCTCATAAACACACTCATAAACACACACATACACTCACTCGCTCATAAACACACTCATAAACACACACATACACTCACTCGCTCATAAACACACTCATAAACACACACATACACTCACTCGCTCATAAACACACTCATAAACACACACATACACTCACTCGCTCATAAACACACTCATAAACACACACATACACTCACTCGCTCATAAACACACTCATAAACACACACATACACTCACTCGCTCATAAACACACTCATAAACACACACATACACTCACTCGCTCATAAACACACTCATAAACACACACATACACTCACTCGCTCATAAACACACTCATAAACACACACATACACTCACTCGCTCATAAACACACTCATAAACACACACATACACTCACTCGCTCATAAACACACTCATAAACACACACATACACTCACTCGCTCATAAACACACTCATAAACACACACATACACTCACTCGCTCATAAACACACTCATAAACACACACATACACTCACTCGCTCATAAACACACTCATAAACACACACATACACTCACTCGCTCATAAACACACTCATAAACACACACATACACTCACTCGCTCATAAACACACTCATAAACACACACATACACTCACTCGCTCATAAACACACTCATAAACACACACATACACTCACTCGCTCATAAACACACTCATAAACACACACATACACTCACTCGCTCATAAACACACTCATAAACACACACATACACTCACTCGCTCATAAACACACTCATAAACACACACATACACTCACTCGCTCATAAACACACTCATAAACACACACATACACTCACTCGCTCATAAACACACTCATAAACACACACATACACTCACTCGCTCATAAACACACTCATAAACACACACATACACTCACTCGCTCATAAACACACTCATAAACACACACATACACTCACTCGCTCATAAACACACTCATAAACACACACATACACTCACTCGCTCATAAACACACTCATAAACACACACATACACTCACTCGCTCATAAACACACTCATAAACACACACATACACTCACTCGCTCATAAACACACTCATAAACACACACATACACTCACTCGCTCATAAACACACTCATAAACACACACATACACTCACTCGCTCATAAACACACTCATAAACACACACATACACTCACTCGCTCATAAACACACTCATAAACACACACATACACTCACTCGCTCATAAACACACTCATAAACACACACACACTCACACACACACACACTCACGTACCGTTGGCGCTGACACAGAGAGGTCTGGTGCTGGATAACACGGGACTCTTCAGAGGAGACGAGTCTTCTGCGTCCTCGCTCAGAGCTGAGAAGAACAACACAGACCTTCAGGAGCGCCTAACACACTCATGACAATTAACCATCACAGACATTACAGATGATTTCACTGCACTGACACGATCAGACGAGAACAAAACTGAGCCGAGCTGATCTGGATAACGACTCTATTGTCTCCTGTAGAGCTGCTTTACAGATAAAACTGAGTTTGATTCTTAATTGATGAATTTTACAACTGCTATTTTCCTGCTTATTACTTTGAAACTATCTGTATTGTACAAAATTCTATAGAAATAAAGGTGACTTACATTAATGCACTGCAAAAATGCGTTCTTCCTCAGTATTTCCGTCTTGTTTTCAATCTCAACATCCTTAAATCAAGACACATTTACTGGAGACGCAAAATGAAGATATGAAAGAAAAAAAATTAAGTTTATTTTTCTGATATCTGATATTTGTTTGTTTAAAGCAAAAACGCAATTAATTTTCACAGAAAACTTCACAATTAATTTAAAAGAAAACAAGACTTCACATTTTTATTATATTTTATTCCTTGCCGTTTTCTGTCAAAATAAAAGTCTGATGGTTTAACATTTCAAAATGCAGAAATTAAGACAAATATTAATATTGCAATTTTACGGTTGTAAATGTACAATAAAAATTATTATTTTTTAATGCTACATTTTTTATTTTACAGTGAAATATTACAATATTAATATTTTTTTTATTTTCGTATTTAGTAATTTCTATACATTTTATTCCGTCGTTTTCTGTCAAAATAAAAGTCTGACGGTTTAACATTTGAAAATGAAGAAATTAAGACAAATATTAGTTTTGTAATTTTACGGTTCTAAATGTAAAATAAAATTATATTTATGATTATTTTTTTAATACTCAATTTTGTTATTTCACAGTGAAATATTACAATAGAAATATTTTAATTTTGTAGTCATTTACATATTTTTATATAGTAGTAGTAGTAATAATAATTATTGATTAATAATAATAATAATAATTATTATTATTATTTTATAGCCATATTGATATATAAAAATAAAAATATATAAAGTTTTGCCAAATAGTGCAGCCCTACAAATTAAATTGCGATCACAATTTTTATCAGAAACAAGAAAACAATACTTTTAGCCATTTAGCTTCTCAAGTAAATTTATCTTAATTTTAAACTGTTTTATTTCACGGTTTCTGCAAGTTTTACTTTTTAAGACCAATTAAAGAAAAACTAAGGAATAAATTAAAGGAAACAATACGTCAATATGTTCTCTAAATGTTTTTTCAGTTTTAAGTTCATTTTATTTCAAGTAATGTTTTTTAATAGTTTTTAATGTCTCAGAAAACAGGACTTTCGCATCTCCAGTAAATGTGTCTTGATTTAAGGATGTTTAGATTTTTGTACTGGAAAACAAGACAGCAGTGCATGCAGCATTTAATGCCACGGCTTTAAGATTTAAGCCTTTCTGCTCTGATATAAGAGGTTTTTAGGGCTGAACTTGTGGACGGGTGAATGAAGACTCCTGTAAGAGCCTGATGTTCTGCAGTGAAGCGTGGATCTGAACCTGGAGGGATGTGCAGTCGATACAGCAGCCGGATCTTCTCATTCAGCTCCTCACAGTACAGAAGGTCTGCAGGGAAACGCTGCTGTCAGTGACGGAGGAAAGCACAGGTGTACAGTGTGTGTGTGTGATGTCTGAAGCGTGTGTACCCAGCATCTGAGTGAAGTGAGAGAAGGTGACGAGGCCGTCTCGGTCCTGATCCAGCAGAGTGAAGGCGCGCTGAGCGACGGTGTCTGTGTGTGTCCCGCAGCTCCACGGCGTCAGCAGCTCATACAGACTCTTAAACTGAGCTCGATCCACCACATAGTGCTCCGCAGAGCCAGCGGCCGCCGCAGGAGGAGCAGGAGACGCAGAGGAGGAGGAGACGCCGTCACCCCAGTACAGACTGACGAAGTGCTCTGTCTGAAACACACACCACGGTTACTACTACTACTCAATAAATATATGAAGAGTTCATTTGCAAAAACCGATAACTCCATTTTTTTTTTTTTCTGAAATCACTTTTTTTTTTTATTGCGCATTCCAAGTAATATCAATCAAACTGCAGTCGGGTTGTTTTGATTAAGTAATAAAAACTTAAACAGATACAGGTAATTAACTAAATTAAGCTTCATTGAAAGTATGTTATTTTTCACATAGGCTATTAAAAGTTTGTTTTATAGCAAAAGCGGATAACTCCACATTTCATGTTTTAGAGTTTAAAAAACACTGGTTTAATCTTTGTAATCTCCTCAGATGACGATGTAGATGCCTGACAAACGTTGTTGTTCTGATCATAAACTGTATGGATGTGATTACACGCAATACACGG
>NW_015548270.1:15468-57182 GCF_001515605.1 Sinocyclocheilus anshuiensis
GTTGTTGTTGTGATCATAAACTGTATGGATGTGATTACACAGAGCTTTTCCCTCACTATTGTAACGCGCTGCTTTTACGAGCTTCCGTGAAAACCTTTCAGCTTTTATTTTCCTTTTTCACCCTGAAGAAGATATCACAGCTTCATCAAGTTCGTGAATCCTCGATCACTTTTAGAGTGAAAGTAGCCTTGTCACCTGACCTGAATACAGCGCGCTGATTCGCTGAAATTGACTTATCAGCTTCTGATCAAAAACAACAAGGAGCTTGTCGGCTTCTGCAGTAAAACGTGAACTCACGATGCCTTGAAAGTGGACAAAACCGGCTTTTTTGACAAAACGTGTTTAGGGTTCAGATCGCGCTATATGTGGAGAATAATGCACGGCATTTTTTTTTAAGTGGCGTTTATCGGTTTTTGCAAATGAACTCTTCATATATATTTAGTAAAAAAAATTAAAAATTAAAAATAAATATACAGTGGGGAAAATAATTATTTGATCCCCTGCTGATTTTGTAAGTTTGACCACTTACAAAAAAATGAAGGGTCTATAATTTTTATGGTAGGTTTATTTTAACGGATAGAGACAGAATATCAACAAAAAAATCCAGAAAAACACATTATATAAAGGTTATAAATTGACTTGCATTTCAGTAGGTAAAATAAGTATTTGATCCCCTACCAACCTGCAAGAATTCTGGCTCCCACAGATTGGTTACCGCATTGAAGGACCGATGGACAGGGCCAAGCACCGTAAAATTCTGGATGAGAACCTCCTTCTCTCAGCCAGAACACTGAAGATGGGTCATGGGTGATGGGTCTTCCAGCATGACAATGACCCAAAATACCGCCAAGGCAACAAAGGAGTGGCTCAAAAAGAAGCACATTAAGGTCATGGAGTGGCCTAGCCAGTCCCCAGACCTTAATTCTATAGAAAATCTGTGGAGTGAGCTGAAACTTTGAGTTGCCAAGAAACCTTAAGGATTTAGAGAGGAGGAGGTGAAACAAAATCCCTCCTGAGATGTGTGCAAACCTGGTGACCAACTACAAGACACGTCTTACCTCTGTGCTTGCCAACAAGAGTTTCTCCACCAAGTTTTGCTTGGGGATCAAATACTTATTTGACTCACTGAAATGCAAATCAATTTATAACCTTTGAACAGTGTTTTTTTTTCTGGATTTTTTGCTTGATATTCTGTATCTATCCGTTAAAATAAACCTACCATAAAAATGATAGACCCTTCATTTCTTTGTAAGTGGGCAAACTTACAAAATAATTATTTTCCCCACTGTATATATATATATATTATTTCAGCTAGTTGACAAGGCAACATTTCAAATTTTTAGTTTAAGTACTAAAATAACTAAAACCATCATAAAAATTATACAGACTTATTAAAAAAAATTATAAAAATGACAAAAACAACAAAATTACTACAATTTTAATTTGGAAACCAAAAAATATAAAACTAAAATCTAATTCAAAATATTAATCACAACGATGCTGCAGTAACATCTTGACGGATCTGAGGATTTTTAATAGATTGCTTTGAGAACAAACATCTATCCGTGTTTATATATTTATTTATAATAATAATAATACATTATGTATTTACATATAATCATTTCATCATTATTATTTAAGGAACGACACTATAGGTGAACAGGGTAAAATGTAATAGATATAATCTTCCCCAGTTGAAGAATTGAACATGAAGAATTGCAAACATTTTCTGTATAGCAAGTATTCTGAAATGTTGTGTTTGAATATACAAATAGGGTTGCAAAAAGGTGGAAAATTTCCAGTAAATTTTGGAAACATTCCAGTATTTTTTGGAATATTCCAGGGATTTTCTGAAAGTTTCCGGAAATTTCCCACCCCTTTGCAACCCTATATGCAAATGAGGTATAATCTAATTTGCATATATTACAGCACATAAATCTGAACATTAGATAAAGCCAGGTTCAAATTCTTGTTTGATTTTGTTGACATATTAAAGGTTTTTCTCTTTTCATTGCTCCATAAATCAGAAAATACTGTCAACAGACGGAAAACAAACACATTTCACCATGTTTTCAGGAGTAAAATGTTGTATAAATCAGTGTGAGTGAAATATGAACAAACCTACAGAATACTGTAAAGTTTGTTGTTTGTAAGAGAAAAAACTCTTTAAAGATTGAAATCTACAGATGCAGATAGATAAAGTGCAATAAAAGAAACACTTAAATGTGTATTGTGGATGTTTTCTCTCCACTAGTCTGAAAGAAGAGACTTGGAGCAAAACAGAGCAACATCTCAAAACTGACCAGTGCATTTACTTAATAATGTCTTCATTTTTATTAGTCTCCTTGCTTTTGTAGAGCTTCTTTGTTGTGTAATCTTACGATTGTGTAGTTTCAAGGGATATGTGCCTTACAGATGCAGATAAAGTGCAATAAAAGAAACACTTAAATGTGTATTGTGGATGTTTTCTTTCCACTAGTCTGAAAGAAGAGACTTGGAGCAAAACAGAGCAACATCTCAAAACTGACCAGTGCATTTACTTAATAATGTCTTCATTTTTATTAGTCTCCTTGCTCTTGTAGAGCTTCTTTGTTGTGTAATCTTACGATTGTGTAGTTTCAAGGGATATGTGCCTTCACAGGTAAGAGATTTGAGAGTGTAAGTGTAAGCGTAAAGGGTTCAGAAGTGTCACCTTGAAGAGGTCGTAGAGCTCCGACAGGTCTTGCTGCGACAGAGACACGTCTGCTGTGACCAACCGCAGCTGCAAACACACACACACACACACACACACACACACACACACTCACTCACACGCTCACACACACACACACACACACACACACACACACACACACACTCAAGCAGAAGAACGAGCCGTGCAGAAGCCTTTCAGAGGAAGGAGAGGGAAGAGTCTCACTGCGTTGTCTTTGGTGGAGTCCTCGTGCACCTGCAGCACCTGAACACGCTGGCGGCTCCTCAACATCTCCACATGCTTCACCGACACACCGCAGAATTTCTGACGAGACACAGAGCGAGATGAAGACTCTGGACAAAAACGTAAGGCTGTTTAGAGCAGACACACACCTCATGCGCATCCGTGATGAGCGTGGTGATGTTCAGACGATGAGAAGCTCCTGCGTCTTCAGCACAAACGTGTGACTCCTCCTCGTGTCTGACCTGCTCCAGGAAACTGACCAACACAGAGACGAAACGCCTTTAGCTCACAGAGACATCAGTGCTGAAGGACTCCTCCAGTATTCATGAACTGTCTATGAAACTCCCTAAAGATTGACTATTTTGTTCAGTGTTCATACAGGAATGATTTAATGGAGTCATCACTATGATTCAGTTCTGTGAATCAGTTCAAAGAGTTTCAGTGAATCGATTCAAAACTCTGATTGCATCATCATCATCATCACTCAGAAACATTCACTGAAGTCTCTGTTATTCATATGAAAGAGTTTCTCTAAATATCTGTAGGTGCTGATTATGACTATGTATTGTTATATTTGTGCATATAAATTAATATAATTAAATATTTAATGATTAATTAAATGATTACATATAAATATTGGAGCATAATAATAATCAAAATGATGAAATATGAAAATGTTTCAATATGAAATATTGGTGCATATAAATTAAAATGATTAAATATGAAATATTGGTACATATAAATTAAAATGATTAAATATGAAATATTGGTGCATATAAATAGAAATTATTAAATATGAAATGTTTAATGATTAATGAAATAATTAAATGTGAAATATGAATGCATACAAATTAAAAAGATTAAATATGAGGTATTTAATGATTAATGAAAATACTGAATATGGAATACTGGTGCATATAAATAAAAAAGATTAAATATTTAATAATTAAGTATTAAATATGGCTGCATATAAATGAAAATGATTAAATATGAAATATTGTTGCATTTTAATAAAATGATTAAAATATGAAATATTGGTGCATATAAATTAAAATTATTAAATATGAAATATGAAATGATTAAATATGAAATATTGGTGCATATAAATTAAAATTATTAAATATGAAATATGAAATGTTTAAATATGAAATATTGGTGCATATAAATTAAAATTATTAAATATGAAATATGAAATGTTTAAATATGAAATATTGGTGCATATAAATTAAAATGATTCAATATTAAATATGAAATGTTTAAATATGAAATATTGGTGCATATAAATAGAAATGATTAAATATGAAATGTTTAATGATCAATGAAATAATTAAATGTGAAATATTAATGCATATAAATTAAAAATATTAAATATGAGGTATTTAATGATTAATGAAAATGTTAAATATGGAATACTGGTGCATATAAATAAAAAACATTAAATATTAAATATTTAATAATTAAGTATTAAATATGGCTGCATATAAATGAAAATGATTAAATATGAAATATTGTTGCATATTAATAATAATTATTAAATATGAAATATTTAATTCATGAAATGATTAAACATGAAATATTGGTGCATATACATTAAAATTATTAAATATAACATGTTTAATGATTAAATATGAAATATTGGTGCATATAAATAGAAATTATTAAATATTTCATATTTAATTATTTCATTAATCATTAAACATGAAATATTAATGCATATAAACGAAAAAAATACGAGGTATTTAATGATTAATGAAAATATTAAATATGGAATACTGGTGCATAAATAAAAAAGATTCAATATTTAATAATTAAGTATTAAATATGGCTGCATATTAATAAAAATGATTAAAATATGAAATATTGGTGCATATAAATTAAAATGATTAAATATGAAATATTGGTGCATATAAATTAAAATGATTAAATATAAAATGTTTAATGATTAAATATGAAATATTGGTGCACATAAATAGAAATGATAAAGTACGAAGTGTTTAATGATTAATGAAATAAATATGAAATAATGCATATAAATAAAAATACTTAAATATGAAATATTTAATGATTCATGAAATGATTAACTATGAAATATTGGTGCATATAAATAAAAATTATTAAATATGAAATATTGTTGCATATTGATAAAAATGCTTAAATATGAAATATTGTTGCATATTGATAAAAATTATTAAATATGAAATATTGTTGCATATTGATAACAATTATTAAATATTAAATTTTGTTGCACATTGATAAAAGATTAAATATGAAATATTGTTGCATATTGATAAAAATGATTAAATATGAAATTTTGTTGCATATTGATACAAATTATTAAATATGAAATATTGTTGCATATTGATAAAAATGCTTAAATATCAAATCTTAAATATTAAATCTTAAATATTTGAACTGATTAAATACAGAACATACGTGCATATGAATTACAATTATTTCATATTCTTCTTCTTGGGTTAATTTAGTGGAAAACAGTGTGAAAACATGCCTTGATTTGACTGTATTTGACTGTTTACAGGAAGCCGCTGGAGGTAATTTCATCACCTGGTCAGGATCATGAGCGCGTGTCCGTCGTCGCTGCAGGAGCTGAGCTCGGCCGTGTTAGCGTCCAGCACCGCCAGCGCGATCTGGAAGACGGCTCTGATGCCGAGGTAGAAGAAGCAGTCGAGGACACACAGAGCGCTGCGGAAGGGCAGAGCGCTGATGAACAGCGTCAGGAACCACGTGAGCGACGCAGACGCCAGCGGAGAGAGGTCAGGAATACGCTCCGACAGCTCCGGCAGACGCTCGCGGATCAGCTCCTCCAACACCGACTGATCCACCTGAGCTCCTGACAGACAGGAAGTGACATCAGCAGCGTTACACCAGCCCAACCAAAGCACACACCTCACACACAACAGGAAGAGCGGAGGGAAGCTGCCTTCATTGTTTTCTAATTGTTTGTTTAATCTACAAATCACTCATCGTTTCTGTACATTAAATTTCAGGATTCCAGAAGTTTAAAGAGCTGAATATTATGCTGGGTTCTCACCTGATTTGCTACTTTTCTAATTAAAGTAATATATATTAAAAAAAACTTTAAAATGGTTTTATTTTAAAGCTAACTGCCAAGAAAGCATTTCATCAAGAACCCCATTTTCATTGTTTTTATTAACTTGACATACTAAAATAACTAGAACTGAAATAAAAATAATAGACATATTTAAAAAGAAAAAACCCCCACAACAGAACAGAACATAAAAAATTAAAACTATAATAGTATCTCAGTGATTCTGTTCAGAAATCAAAAGGAAAGAAAAACAATATTTTGCTAGACTTTTCCAGAGCTCAAGTTTAACCGTAGTTGATCCAAAGTGCTTTACATTAAAAATAAATCAGAATTATAAAAGAGAAAAAGAGGGTAGGAAAAAATAAAAGGACATAAACGGAGATAAAAAAAAAAAACAAGTATCAGAATCAATCAACAGAATAATCCCTTTTCTTTGTTCCTGTTAACAAGTTGTTAGTAGCAGCAGCACCCAGCAGAAGCACTTTTATTTTCATTCAGTTGCAGAGAGTTATTTGCCATCCAGGTCTTGACTTCATTAAGGCATGAAAAGAGATGATCTAATGAAAAGTCATTTCCTGGTTTGATTGGAAGATAGAGCTGAATGTCGTCAGCCTAACAATGATAAATTATGTTATGTTTCCGCAGTGTTGAGTCTAAAGGGAGCATGTAGAAAGAAAACAAAAGAGGGCCAAGAATAGATCCCTGTGGAACACCACAATGGTTAGGTGCAGGGGGTGAAGTAAATGACCCGATGTTTACAGAAAAAGTCCTCCGCTTTACGTACGAGGCGAACTACTGTGAAGCTAGGCCCTGAACCCTAACAACACGCTCGTGTCGTTTCAGAAGAATATTGTGAACAACCGTATCAAATGCGGCACTCAGATCTAAAAGTATGAGGATAGCAGATGACCCAGAATCAATGGACAGCAGAATGTCATTCGTAACTGAGCAATACTGCGCTCTAAAACAGTTGACAAAAACAGTTGCTGAGGGGTAAATTGAAATCTCTATCTTGCATTTTAGTTGTTTTAGCTTATTTTAATGCTTTTCGGTCTTATTTTAAATCTTTTTAAGACATCTTGAGGCCAACTAGTGGAGAACCACTTCTTCAAGCAAAATATTTTGATTTCTGAAAAGTATCGAGACTTTAAACTATTAACAGTTTTTATATTAAATTTATGTTTTCATTTTAATTTTAGTTAAAGTTTTACTAAATCTGTTGAGTGTTTTAGTCGTTTTTAGTAGTTTTTGGTAACACTACAATAAGGTCTCATTTGTTAACATTAGTTAATGCAATACTAATATGAACTAACAATGAACAATATGTTTTACAGCATTTATTAACCTTTGTTAATGTTCATCAAAACGTCCACGTTTGTGTTAGTTCACAGTGCATTAACTAATTTAACCAATTCAACTTTTGATTTCAATAAAGTATTAGTAAATGTTGAAATTAACTAATTAAGATTAATAAATGTTGTTAATATAAATAAATGGTTAAATTGTTAGTTCATGTTAACTGTTATAAAGCGGATAGTTCCGGTGCTTGATTCTGATTGGCTGAGCCGCGTTCGAAGCTGTTGTAAATTACTCTACAAAGTAACACACACCTTTGTTTACGTTTGTCTGTTGCTCGGCAACCACTTTGTTGCAACCACAACTGTTTCTGAGGAGCTACATTGTTTGGTGGAAGAATACTGTTTTTATTAATATCTTTACGCTTTATTTGCTCTGCTTTATTTTGTGAAACCTTACTACGTATATGGAATAACCGTTTTATAAAAGCAATAAGCCCCGTGAAGCCGTGGGTTACAGTGAATTTATAACAGCTAAGGGGCGTGGTTAGGCACTCCGCGAAGCGGATGATGAAAACAGAACAGACTTCTTGGGGCTTATTGCTTTAATGTAGCTAAGTAATGTTAACAAATGAACCATTGTAAAGTTTTTCCCTTTTTTTAACATGTCTATATAGTTTTTATTCATTTTTTTTTATTTTAGTACATCAAGTTTATCAACTAAATGAAAATAGCAACTAGCTGAAATATTTTTTTAAATATTTTATTTCAAGTAACAAGAATTTTAAAATGTAAAAATGTTTAACTATTTCTGAAATGTGAACTAGACCGTTTTTTTTGCGGTTCTCTGAGTCAGTGGCATTCAAAACATTTACAGAGCATTTACCACCGCAAACATCAGTCATTTAGAAGGGAACCAGACAGGTGTTCAGGTTGTAGAGAGATTGTGAAGCACACACCGATGACCCTGCGGTTGAAGTAGTCGGGCAGCATCCGCTCGCACACAGTGACCAGCAGCCAGAACGCTTCCTCTTCTTTAGTGTACAGGAGCATCACAGAGGCCAGGATGTTCATGGACTGCAGAGAACACACACATCAGCGGTCACATCCACCAACAACACCATCACAGTTCAGTTAATGCATGAGCTTTGTGTGGCTTTATCTGGTTTAGGGTTTTTATGATCTTCCGGGCACCTGACAGTAGGGGTGTGCGATATATATCGTCTGCGATTTGTTGCTTTAACGATGTGCAATTTGACATTATCGAGTATTTTGCAAAAGCCAAACAAAACACCTACGGAGTGCACACATACATTACGTGATGAAGTCTAGTGGGTTAAACAGTGCTCGTGCGCATTTAGAGTGTTCTTTCACTGCATGATTCAAGTCTATTCAAATGCATTAAGAAAGATCACAAAATTCAAGATATGGGGGCAGAAAATGTACATATTTATATCATTTCATATAGTTAAAAATCACACGAAGAATGCCGTTTTTTTTCTTCAAAAATAAGCATGATTACAAATGTGATACTGATTTTATACAACAGTTCAACAAACAATAATATTAAGAGACTTACGTTTTAGACACCATATTGCCTGTTTTTGCTCTATTTCGCCAACCAAAAATAATTTAAAAAAAGCCACAGCGCTGTTTTGCGTTTCTGAGCAACATGACGGCGTGAATGAATCAACCGTTTAAATGATTCGGTTCAATCGCGATGACTCACTTATTAACAGTGACTTGCTGCCACCTGCTGGCGGCTTTAATTTTACATTTAAAGTATTTAAAGTATTCAAACATCAGTATTCAATATTTTATGTTTAAAATATCAAAACATTATGCATTTGTAACTGCAGGTTAAAGCATTACGTGTCCCTCTGAGCTGAATTAAATTGAGCTGAATTAAATAGTGTGTAAATACATCTAAATGCCACTTCAGATGCAACTTTCATTTGTTTGGTAACCTAAATTACTTATTATTCTAATTGACTGATTAAATGTAACAATTTGACTCAAAAGATGCACACTTTTAGCAAAAAATACCCATAAAAGGTAAAAATCAGTTTAAACTTCTGATGTGAACTGACCACACAGAATGAAGAATATCAAAAACTGCAGATGTCCATGCTAGACAGATATAAGTAAATTGAGCTGAATTAAATAGTGTGTAAATACATCTAAATGCCACTTCAGATGCAACTTTCATTTGTTTGGTAACCTAAATTACTTATTATTCTAATTGACTGATTAAATGTAACAATTTGACTCAAAAGATGCACACTTTTAGCAAAAAATACCCATAAAAGGTAAAAATCAGTTTAAACTTCTGATGTGAACTGACCACACAGAATGAAGAATATCAAAAACTGCAGCTGTCCATGCTAGTCAGATATCAGCACAATAACACACTCGGCAAAATATCGTCTAATTATCGTTATCGAAAATATCGAGATATTTTTTCCCAATATCGCTACCTGGCAGTAGCCGATGGCGGGGTTTCTGAAGGCGTAGGCTGTGAGGACGCGGCGCAGCGCTGAGATCCCCGTCTCGTTCTGGAAGGCCGGATGCTCCGGCAGCGAGCGGTGCAGATCTCGCTCGATCTCCTCTGTGGCGATGCTGCTTTCCCCTCTGCATTTCTCCAGCAGATCCGCGTAGTAGTTGGGATGAGCTGCCAGCGAGGAACACGCGTCTGAGAGACGAGATGGAGAGATGGAGGATGTCACACACACACACACACACACACACACACAAATCAAAGTAAAACAAAGAAAGATGATGGTTGTAATTCTCCGTTTATCTAGAATGACTAAAGCGTTCTTCCCCAGAACTCTCTGATCGACACACACGGATTATTCCTCACTTTAAACACAGAAACAAGAATATGAGGATCCAAAAGACAATAATCACAATGTGTCTTGATGTTTTGTCTTGACTCGCCTGACACAAATAATAAAGATCAGATAATCACTCATAGGAACAAAAGTATATTTTAATACACATTAGGCGAAAATGGTCGTGAGAAATATTTATCAAACACTGAATTTCGGATCATGGGTTAACATGCAGAGGAATATTAACGACTACTAGATTTACATTTTTCATGATTTTTTTATTACAATTATTCAAGAAAATGAATACACTACTGGCCAAGAGTTTGGAATAATTAATATTTTTTAATGCTTTTGTAAGAAGTCTCTTCTGCTCACCAAGACTGCATTTATTTACTAAAATACTGTAAAAATAGTGAAATATTATTGTAATTTCAAACAGCTGTTTTCTATGTGAATCTCTGTTAAACTGTAATGTATTTCTGTGATGCGCAGCTGTATTTTCAGCATCATTACTCCAGTCTTCAGTGTCACATGATCTTCAGAAATCATTCTAATATGCTGATTTGCTGCTCAAGAAACCTTTCTGATTATTATCAATGTTGAAAACAGAAACCGTGATACATTTTATTTTTCAGGATTCACAGATGAACAGAAAGTTCAGAAGAGCAGCATTTATTTGAAACAGAAATATTTTGTAACATTATAAATGTCTTTCCTGTCACTTTTGATCAATTTAATGCGGCTTTGATGAATAAAAGTATCAATTTCTTTCTTTCTTTCTTTTTTTTTTGTTAACCTTACTTGCTCTAAACTTTTGAATGGTAATGTATCACGGTTAAATGCAGTCTTGGCGAGCAGAAGAGACTTCTTTCAAAATCATTAAAAAATCTGAATTATTCCCAACTTTTGATCAGTAGTGCAATTCATTTTAAAATTAGTTACATAATTGCAAAACATATGGGATGACTGTGCAGCATGTAATAAAACTCCAGTGCGTACAGAGCAGAGAACTCTAAATAAATAAGCAGATAAGAGCATTTATCTGAACATCTCTACAGAAAGCAGCAGAAGAGGAAGTGAGTCGTGCTCAGAGGCTTGAGTTGGACAAATATAGAGCGACTAAAAACACCATGGAAGTGACTTTCTTCTGTTCTGTGTCACCCTGTCCGCTTCTCTCTTTCTCTGTTTCAGTCTCTCACCGGAGAAGTTGAGCCACAGCTCTCCGCGCAGAGACTCGGGGATCCCCAGCGCCACCAGCTTACGGATCTTATCCGTGCGAAACATGTGAACGCCGCGACCGAACTCGGTGAAGTGTTCCTCCCACAAACGCTCTCGAACCTGCTCCGTGTTCTGATGGACACAAAAACATCTTCAGCCCACAATTCAACAAAAAGAGAAATTATTTGCATAACTGCGTTTTGCATAAAGCATACTTTTAGAACACTTAAAGGGACAGTTCACCCAAAAATGCAAATTCTGTTATTTACTCTCCCTCAAGCTGTTCCAAACCTGTATGAGTTTCTTTCTGCTGTTGAACACAAAAGAAGAGATTCTGAAGAATGCTGGCTGGCAGCCGCTGAAGTCAATGCGGACCAGTTTGGTTACCAACATATTTGGAACAACATGAGTGTGAGAAAATGATGACAAAATATTATTTTTTTTAGTGAAGATTTTTTGTATTGTGACATTATTTTTTTTAAACACATTTTACCCCCAAACTCTCATTACTGTAATGCATTCATTTTAAAGTTCATTTTTATTTATTGATTGATTTGAATACAGACAGTACAGAAAATAAATAAAAAAATTGATTCCAGCCATAAGCTGAAAAATATGCATCGTACATAACGAGTATAACATATGCTAATTATATAATTAGAATTATTAAAAAATAGAAATAATCTGATTGTAATTAATTCTTTGATTTTGGTGTGAAATAAGACTAAAACATCTTCATTATGTATTGTAACGGTGTACCAGGGTTGCTACAGTTAATTAAAACTAAAACTGAAGCTAAAATTAAAACCATAAAAAAGTGTTACTCTTTTTCTTTTTTTTTTTCTTTTTTTTTTAAGTCTTTTTTAACTTGATGCACCAAACTAACTGAAATAAAAATGAATAAAAACTATACAGACAAATAAAAAAAAAAATACTAAAAATGACAAAAAAAATACTATATATAAAAATACTTTTTTTTTTTTTACTAAAACTGCTAATAGCATCTGAAAGTGACCCTGCTGTGTGCAGAGATCTTGGTCAGGCTGGTGTTACTCACACTGGTCTTGTTCGGAGCGTCTGATTGGCTGGGGTGGAATGTGGACACGAGGTCGGTGTGGACGGTGTGACGCAGAGCTTTATCAGAGATGATGACGCTGCTGTCCTCCTCATCTGATTGGACGGTGTCGTAACAGAAGGTGTAGTATGGTGTGGAGGAGATCTAGAGAGCAGAAAACACACGCTGCGTTATAAGAGCCGCTGAACACAGAATGCGTTATTTAGTGTTCATCTCCATATATACACTACCGCTCAAAAGTTTGGGATCAGTAAGACTTAAAGACGTCTCTTCTGCTCATCAAGGCTGCATTTATTTGATCAAAAATACAGAAAAAAAACAGTAATCTTGCAAAATGTTATTACAACATAAAATAATTAAAAAAATATTAAGCAGCGCAACTGTTTCCAGCACTGATAATAAATCAGCATATTAGAATGATTTCTGAAGATCATGTGACACTGAAGACTGGAGTAATGATGCTGAAAATACAGCTGCGCATCACAGAAATAAATTATATTTTAATGTATATTAAAATAGAAAAGCGTTATTTTACATCATAATAATATTTCACAATATTATAGTTTCCTGTATTTCTGATCAAGTAAATGCAGCCTTGATGAGCAGAAGAGACTCCTGTAAAAAACATTAAAATCATTCCGATCCCAAACTTTTGACCGGTAGTGTCTCTGCTAAATGTGTATGTTCAGTATCATGTGCAGTGATGATCAAGCCTTCCATCAATTATTACTAGTGACCTGTTCTAATATGTAGAAAGGTTTGAGCGGTTTTTAAATGTCAGTGAAACCTCACTGAGATCTCTTAACTCAGCTGAAGAACCTTTGACGGATTAAACTAGAGATGGTCAAACCGAGAGCTTCAGTACTCAGGAGTACCGTGGATTTCTTGCGCTGCTCGTGTCCGCAGATCAAGTTCTGTTTCCAGTGCAGATCTCGCAGCCGGTGCCTGATGTTCTCCACCAGCTCGTCCCGATGGAGCAGCTCGATCAGCTGGAACGCTCGCTTACAGCGGACGCTAATGATGACGGGGTTAGGAAGAGCGCTGGTGCTCTCCGCTTTCTCAATGGAGAGGATCTGCACACACATTAATAAGGGTTTGCATTAACACATCATCTCTGCTCACTGAAGAAATCCTGCGTGAGCTTAAAAACTGAGCCTGGTTTCCTGATGGGAGTTTGGGTTCACTGTCACGGTCACCTTTGGCTTGATCAGTGGGGGCTTAAAATATAGTTAATATTCAGTCATATTATTGATTCGACTGCACTGACAAGATCTCGAAAAATTTGGACTGAGTTGATCTGAAGAATGACTCTATTGTCTTCTGTAGAGCTGCTTTACAAGTTTGTTTCATAACTGATGGACGTCTTAAAACATTAACACTGTTATTTTCCTGTTTATCACTGCGAAGCTGCTTTGAAATCTGTATTGTATAAAGTGCTGTAGAAATCAATGTGAACTGACTAGACTAAAACATTCTTAATGTAGTACCTTGTTACTATTTATGCTTATTACTCTTCTAAATTAGGAAATAGTGAATAAATCAATGAATTAGAAAGTGTTTAATTTTCTGAGATGAGCTAAATGTCCTCATTAAAAGATCAAAACGTCATTATTGATACATTTATCATAATTTTGTGGTGCTTTTTACCCTTATTGATACATTTATTATTATTTTAAGATGTTTTATGTCCTTATTGATAGATTTGTGATACTTTTATTGTGCTTTTTGTCCTTATTGATACATTTATGATACTTTTTGTCCTTATTGATACATTTATCATATTTTTTTCCTTATTGATACATTTTTTGTCCTTAATGATACTTTTATGATACTTTTTGTGCTTATTGATACATTTATGATATTTTTTTCCTTATTGATACATTTTATATTTTTTCCCTTATTGATACATTTATGATATTTTTTTCCTTATTGATACATTTTTGTCCTTATTGATACATTTATATTTTTTCCCTTATTGATACATTTATGATATTTTTTGTCCTTATTGATACATTTATATTTTTTCCCTTATTGATACATTTATGATATTTTTTGTCCTTATTGATACATTTATATTTTTTCCCTTATTGATACATTTATGATATTTTTTGTCCTTATTGATACATTTATATTTTTTCCCTTATTGATACATTTATGATATTTTTTGTCCTTATTGATACATTTATATTTTTTCCCTTATTGATACATTTATGATATTTTTTGTCCTTATTGATACATTTATATTTTTTCCCTTATTGATACATTTATGATATTTTTTGTCCTTATTGATACATTTATATTTTTTCCCTTATTGATACATTTATGATATTTTTTGTCCTTATTGATACATTTATATTTTTTCCCTTATTGATACATTTATGATATTTTTTGTCCTTATTGATACATTTATATTTTTTCCCTTATTGATACATTTATGATATTTTTTGTCCTTATTGATACATTTATATTTTTTCCCTTATTGATACATTTATGATATTTTTTGTCCTTATTGATACATTTATATTTTTTCCCTTATTGATACATTTATGATATTTTTTGTCCTTATTGATACATTTATATTTTTTCCCTTATTGATACATTTATGATATTTTTTGTCCTTATTGATACATTTATATTTTTTCCCTTATTGATACATTTATGATATTTTTTGTCCTTATTGATACATTTATATTTTTTCCCTTATTGATACATTTATGATATTTTTTGTCCTTATTGATACATTTATATTTTTTCCCTTATTGATACATTTATGATATTTTTTGTCCTTATTGATACATTTATATTTTTTCCCTTATTGATACATTTATGATATTTTTTGTCCTTATTGATACATTTATATTTTTTCCCTTATTGATACATTTATGATATTTTTTGTCCTTATTGATACATTTATATTTTTTCCCTTATTGATACATTTATGATATTTTTTGTCCTTATTGATACATTTATATTTTTTCCCTTATTGATACATTTATGATATTTTTTGTCCTTATTGATACATTTATATTTTTTCCCTTATTGATACATTTATGATATTTTTTGTCCTTATTGATACATTTATATTTTTTCCCTTATTGATACATTTATGATATTTTTTGTCCTTATTGATACATTTATATTTTTTCCCTTATTGATACATTTATGATATTTTTTGTCCTTATTGATACATTTATATTTTTTCCCTTATTGATACATTTATGATATTTTTTGTCCTTATTGATACATTTATATTTTTTCCCTTATTGATACATTTATGATATTTTTTGTCCTTATTGATACATTTATATTTTTTCCCTTATTGATACATTTATGATATTTTTTGTCCTTATTGATACATTTATATTTTTTCCCTTATTGATACATTTATGATATTTTTTGTCCTTATTGATACATTTATATTTTTTCCCTTATTGATACATTTATGATATTTTTTGTCCTTATTGATACATTTATATTTTTTCCCTTATTGATACATTTATGATATTTTTTGTCCTTATTGATACATTTATATTTTTTCCCTTATTGATACATTTATGATATTTTTTGTCCTTATTGATACATTTATATTTTTTCCCTTAT
This sequence comes from Sinocyclocheilus anshuiensis, assembly GCF_001515605.1. NCBI lineage: Eukaryota > Metazoa > Chordata > Actinopteri > Cypriniformes > Cyprinidae > Sinocyclocheilus > Sinocyclocheilus anshuiensis. The sequence goes on from NW_015548270.1 coordinate 31,493, forward strand.
TGATACATTTATGATATTTTTTGTCCTTATTGATACATTTATATTTTTTCCCTTATTGATACATTTATGATATTTTTTGTCCTTATTGATACATTTATATTTTTTCCCTTATTGATACATTTATGATATTTTTTGTCCTTATTGATACATTTATATTTTTTCCCTTATTGATACATTTATGATATTTTTTGTCCTTATTGATACATTTATATTTTTTCCCTTATTGATACATTTATGATATTTTTTGTCCTTATTGATACATTTATATTTTTTCCCTTATTGATACATTTATGATATTTTTTGTCCTTATTGATACATTTATATTTTTTCCCTTATTGATACATTTATGATATTTTTTGTCCTTATTGATACATTTATATTTTTTCCCTTATTGATACATTTATGATATTTTTTGTCCTTATTGATACATTTATATTTTTTCCCTTATTGATACATTTATGATATTTTTTGTCCTTATTGATACATTTATATTTTTTCCCTTATTGATACATTTATGATATTTTTTGTCCTTATTGATACATTTATATTTTTTCCCTTATTGATACATTTATGATATTTTTTGTCCTTATTGATACATTTATATTTTTTCCCTTATTGATACATTTATGATATTTTTTGTCCTTATTGATACATTTATATTTTTTCCCTTATTGATACATTTATGATATTTTTTGTCCTTATTGATACATTTATATTTTTTCCCTTATTGATACATTTATGATATTTTTTGTCCTTATTGATACATTTATATTTTTTCCCTTATTGATACATTTATGATATTTTTTGTCCTTATTGATACATTTATATTTTTTCCCTTATTGATACATTTATGATATTTTTTGTCCTTATTGATACATTTATATTTTTTCCCTTATTGATACATTTATGATATTTTTTGTCCTTATTGATACATTTATATTTTTTCCCTTATTGATACATTTATGATATTTTTTGTCCTTATTGATACATTTATATTTTTTCCCTTATTGATACATTTATGATATTTTTTGTCCTTATTGATACATTTATATTTTTTCCCTTATTGATACATTTATGATATTTTTTGTCCTTATTGATACATTTATATTTTTTCCCTTATTGATACATTTATGATATTTTTTGTCCTTATTGATACATTTATATTTTTTCCCTTATTGATACATTTATGATATTTTTTGTCCTTATTGATACATTTATATTTTTTCCCTTATTGATACATTTATGATATTTTTTGTCCTTATTGATACATTTATATTTTTTCCCTTATTGATACATTTATGATATTTTTTGTCCTTATTGATACATTTATATTTTTTCCCTTATTGATACATTTATGATATTTTTTGTCCTTATTGATACATTTATATTTTTTCCCTTATTGATACATTTATGATATTTTTTGTCCTTATTGATACATTTATATTTTTTCCCTTATTGATACATTTATGATATTTTTTGTCCTTATTGATACATTTATATTTTTTCCCTTATTGATACATTTATGATATTTTTTGTCCTTATTGATACATTTATATTTTTTCCCTTATTGATACATTTATGATATTTTTTGTCCTTATTGATACATTTATATTTTTTCCCTTATTGATACATTTATGATATTTTTTGTCCTTATTGATACATTTATATTTTTTCCCTTATTGATACATTTATGATATTTTTTGTCCTTATTGATACATTTATATTTTTTCCCTTATTGATACATTTATGATATTTTTTGTCCTTATTGATACATTTATATTTTTTCCCTTATTGATACATTTATGATATTTTTTGTCCTTATTGATACATTTATATTTTTTCCCTTATTGATACATTTATGATATTTTTTGTCCTTATTGATACATTTATATTTTTTCCCTTATTGATACATTTATGATATTTTTTGTCCTTATTGATACATTTATATTTTTTCCCTTATTGATACATTTATGATATTTTTTGTCCTTATTGATACATTTATATTTTTTCCCTTATTGATACATTTATGATATTTTTTGTCCTTATTGATACATTTATATTTTTTCCCTTATTGATACATTTATGATATTTTTTGTCCTTATTGATACATTTATATTTTTTCCCTTATTGATACATTTATGATATTTTTTGTCCTTATTGATACATTTATATTTTTTCCCTTATTGATACATTTATGATATTTTTTGTCCTTATTGATACATTTATATTTTTTCCCTTATTGATACATTTATGATATTTTTTGTCCTTATTGATACATTTATATTTTTTCCCTTATTGATACATTTATGATATTTTTTGTCCTTATTGATACATTTATATTTTTTCCCTTATTGATACATTTATGATATTTTTTGTCCTTATTGATACATTTATATTTTTTCCCTTATTGATACATTTATGATATTTTTTGTCCTTATTGATACATTTATATTTTTTCCCTTATTGATACATTTATGATATTTTTTGTCCTTATTGATACATTTATATTTTTTCCCTTATTGATACATTTATGATATTTTTTGTCCTTATTGATACATTTATATTTTTTCCCTTATTGATACATTTATGATATTTTTTGTCCTTATTGATACATTTATATTTTTTCCCTTATTGATACATTTATGATATTTTTTGTCCTTATTGATACATTTATATTTTTTCCCTTATTGATACATTTATGATATTTTTTGTCCTTATTGATACATTTATATTTTTTCCCTTATTGATACATTTATGATATTTTTTGTCCTTATTGATACATTTATATTTTTTCCCTTATTGATACATTTATGATATTTTTTGTCCTTATTGATACATTTATATTTTTTCCCTTATTGATACATTTATGATATTTTTTGTCCTTATTGATACATTTATATTTTTTCCCTTATTGATACATTTATGATATTTTTTGTCCTTATTGATACATTTATATTTTTTCCCTTATTGATACATTTATGATATTTTTTGTCCTTATTGATACATTTATATTTTTTCCCTTATTGATACATTTATGATATTTTTTGTCCTTATTGATACATTTATATTTTTTCCCTTATTGATACATTTATGATATTTTTTGTCCTTATTGATACATTTATATTTTTTCCCTTATTGATACATTTATGATATTTTTTTCCTTATTGATACATTTTTGTCCTTATTGATACATTTATGATACTTTTTGTCCTTATTGACACATTTATGATACTTTTTGTCCTTATCGATACATTTATGATACTTTCATGATACTTTTTGTCCTTATTGATACATTTATGATATTTTTATGATGCTGTTTGTCCTTGATACTTTTATGATACTTTTTTTCCTTATTGATACATTTTTGTCCTTATTGATACATTTATGATACTTTTTCCTTATTGATACATTTTTGTCCTTATTGATACATTTATGATACTTTCATGATACTTTTTGTTCTTATTGATACATTTATGATACTTTATAATGCTTTTGTCCTTATTGACACATTTATAAAACTTTTATGGTGCTTTTTTGTCCTTTTAGGAGCTTGAAAGTAGCTAAACGAAAAGAACCCAGAGCAGAAAGTTAATTTCTGTGTGAGCTCTTCCTATAGCAGCTGATGATCTCTGACTGCTGTGTGCTGGCGTCTGTACCTCTGTGAGGGGTATGATGAGAGTACAATGGCCCTCCTCACGGCTGCTGAAGCACAGATACCCATCTGTGGTGTAGACGGTGCCCGGCGTGTGGCAGCGGGCGTGAGGAGTCCAAACCAAGCATGACATCACTTCCTGCAGACGCTCGGCCCGCGGCAAGCCAAAGAGAGAGAGCACGTACTGCCTGAGAGCCTGTTCCTCCAACACCCTGTGAGACACAAACATACACAACCAGTTCATGCATCAGACTACAGGAAAATGCCGAAGACTTCAGAGGATCTGACCATTAAAGTCAATACAACTAGAGGCCAAACGATTGATCCGTTTTGGCGATTAACCGGCACCGATAGTCGATTGCTGGAACTATCGGCAAAAATCCATGCCGATAGTTTCTCCGGGTTGCGTCCATTGCTGGAGCGCTGAGAAGATCCGCAGTCATTATACAGTACGAGAGCGGCCTCTAGAGGCGAATCACAGACAGCACGTGCTGTTTGTTTTGACACGTGCTGGTTTAAAACAGACAACGAAAGGGTGTGTACAGTGCATACTACAGTGCATGTTTTCATATCATTACTAAGTACCGTATTGGCCCGAATATAAGACGACCCTGATTATAAGACGACCCCCCTTTTTCCAGATGTACCTTTTGGAAAAAGGCTTTTTAAAAACCAAATCTTGTTTTTTCTCAGTAAAACACATTTTGTCTTCAATTATTTTCATATTGCATATTTTTCCTATTTTAATTTTTGTTTTGAAAGTATGGTAAAAACTGGTAAAATGTACCAACAATCACATTTAAAAAATATACACTTTTTGATATACCATAAAAAAAATTAAAAAAACAGGTAGCCCATCTGAATTAGGACATTTAGGCTATCCATCTAATAGTAGCCTACCAAAATCTTATTAACAGTAGAAGTTAAATCTTACTGTGGTCTTCAAATCTGGGTACTGTCTTACGTTTTAAAATCACAAAGGGAGTTTGGTCCCATCAGGCTAACGTGACAGTCACGACTCATGCAGCTGTAAGCTTTTCTTTTTCTTTTGTTTTTACTCGCGATCTTTACAATTTGTCCTTATTGATACATTTATGATACTTTCATGATACTTTTTGTTCTTATTGATACATTTATGATACTTTATAATGCTTTTGTCCTTATTGACACATTTATAAAACTTTTATGGTGCTTTTTTGTCCTTTTAGGAGCTTGAAAGTAGCTAAACGAAAAGAACCCAGAGCAGAAAGTTAATTTCTGTGTGAGCTCTTCCTATAGCAGCTGATGATCTCTGACTGCTGTGTGCTGGCGTCTGTACCTCTGTGAGGGGTATGATGAGAGTACAATGGCCCTCCTCACGGCTGCTGAAGCACAGATACCCATCTGTGGTGTAGACGGTGCCCGGCGTGTGGCAGCGGGCGTGAGGAGTCCAAACCAAGCATGACATCACTTCCTGCAGACGCTCGGCCCGCGGCAAGCCAAAGAGAGAGAGCACGTACTGCCTGAGAGCCTGTTCCTCCAACACCCTGTGAGACACAAACATACACAACCAGTTCATGCATCAGACTACAGGAAAATGCCGAAGACTTCAGAGGATCTGACCATTAAAGTCAATACAACTAGAGGCCAAACGATTGATCCGTTTTGGCGATTAACCGGCACCGATAGTCGATTGCTGGAACTATCGGCAAAAATCCATGCCGATAGTTTCTCCGGGTTGCGTCCATTGCTGGAGCGCTGAGAAGATCCGCAGTCATTATACAGTACGAGAGCGGCCTCTAGAGGCGAATCACAGACAGCACGTGCTGTTTGTTTTGACACGTGCTGGTTTAAAACAGACAACGAAAGGGTGTGTACAGTGCATACTACAGTGCATGTTTTCATATCATTACTAAGTACCGTATTGGCCCGAATATAAGACGACCCTGATTATAAGACGACCCCCCTTTTTCCAGATGTACCTTTTGGAAAAAGGCTTTTTAAAAACCAAATCTTGTTTTTTCTCAGTAAAACACATTTTGTCTTCAATTATTTTCATATTGCATATTTTTCCTATTTTAATTTTTGTTTTGAAAGTATGGTAAAAACTGGTAAAATGTACCAACAATCACATTTAAAAAATATACACTTTTTGATATACCATAAAAAAAATTAAAAAAACAGGTAGCCCATCTGAATTAGGACATTTAGGCTATCCATCTAATAGTAGCCTACCAAAATCCAAAATACAAAGTCTAGACCCTGAATATAAGACGACCGCGTTTTTTCAGATGTATTTCCAAGAAAAAAACAACGTCTTATATTCGGGTCAATACGGTAATTAATTTGTTGACTAGATGCTGCATTAGTGGAAAAAAGAACAGCAGTGTGTTTGCTCTCAAGGCTGAGAGAATGCGAACATTAGCAGCACCTCAAATGGTTAAAACAATGTGACCAAAACACACGCGAGTCTGACCCAAATGTTTAATGTCACGATTGTTACCATCTATTTGCATTAGTTTATATCCAGCTGGTCACTGTAATGCATTTGTTAACTGTATTTAAAGCTAGTGACGTGAGAAAGCAAATTGTACATAATGACTTCACCCTAGGCGGGAAGATTGTGTATTGTGCATTTTTAAGCGAAACATTTGTCTTTCTGTGAACTATGAACTAACTTTAACGATCAATATGTAATTAATATTTAATGTTAATATGTTTATTCATTTACAAAGTATGGTTCAGTACTTTTTGTTTGTTTGTTTTTTGTTTTTTTTAACTATCGTGGGTTAATTGGTATCGGCCAGTGTGGTCCAACATAGCTATCAGTAAAATCTGCCAGTTGGCCTCTAAATACAACTGCTGTTTATTTGTAGATCTGAAATGGATGAAAGATTCTGATCAAAGCAGCAGAGAACAAAACCACTGCTCTATAAATACACATGCAGCTACACATGCAAATGCAGTTTTCACACCCAACGCACGGCCCACAGCACCAGCACGGGTTTACATGCAGTCGCAAACCACAGACTCATGACTTGTGCTTATTTCTCTTAACCATTCATCATCCATTAACAGCTCTGATGCAGCTGCCGTTCTGAATCTGTTGTAATTTGATTCACAACCATCATCATCTCTATATTCTGCAGACTGTTGTTCTCTGTTCTGCTTTACTTGTTTTCACTGTCTTTCTCGTACCAGAACTTCTCTTTTAGTGAAGGAAGTATATGATAATCACATCCCTGCTGATGATTGGCTGGATAGAAAGTAAGTACTATTCAATGAGGCCCATAAAACAGATTCACAACAGGTTCACTGATGTCTTACTTTATTACAACTGATGTGATAATAGATGTGGTGCAGATGGGAAGCAGTTTTAGATGCGATTACAGATGTAGATGTGATTGCACATGTAGGTGTGATTGCAGATGTAGATGTGATGTAGATGTGATTGCAGGTGTAGATGTGATTGCAGATGTAGGTGTGATTGCAGATGTAGGTGTGATGTAGATGTGATTGCAGATGTAGGTGTGATTGCAGATGTAGGTGTGATTGCAGATGTAGGTGTGATTGCACGTGTGATTGCAGGTGTAGATGTGATTGCACGTGATTGCAGATGTAGGTGTGATTGCACGTGTGATTGCAGGTGTAGATGTGATTGCACGTGATTGCAGATGTAGGTGTGATTGCACGTGTGATTGCAGATGTAGATGTGATTGCATGTGTGATTGCAGATATAGATGTGATGTAGATGTGATTGCAGATGTAGATGTGATTGCATGTGCGATTGCAGATATAGATGTGATGTAGATGTGATTGCAGATGTAGATGTGATTGCATGTGTGATTGCACGTGTGATTGCAGATGTAGATGTGACTGCACATGTGATTGCAGATGTAGATGTGATTGCAGGTGTAGATGTGATTGCATCTGTGATTGCATGTGACTGCAGATGTAGGTGTGATTGCACGTGTGATTGCAGATGTAGATGTGATTGCAGATGTGATTGCAGGTGTGATTGCAGATGTAGATGTGATTGCATGTGATTGCAGATATAGATGTGATTGCAAATGTAGATGTGATTGCACGTGTGATTGCAGGTGTAGATGTGATTGCAGATGTAGATGTGATTGCACATGTGATTGCAGATGTAGATGTGATTGCACGTGTGATTGCAGGTGTAGATGTGATTGCAGATGTAGATGTGATGTAGATGTGATTGCAGATGTAGATGTGATTGCACATGTGATTGCAGATGTAGATGTGATGTAGATGTGATTACAGATGTAGATGTGATTGCAGGTGTAGATGTAGATGTCATTGCATATGTAAGATGTGTTTGCAGGTATAGATGTGATGTAGATGCGACTGCAGATGTAGATGTGATTGCATGTGTGATTGCACATGTGATTGCAGATGTAGATGTGATGTGATTGCTGGTGTAGATGTGGTTGCAGATATAGATGTGACGTAGATGTGATTGCACGTGTGATTGCAGGTATAGATGTGATGTAGATGTGATTGCACATGTGATTGCAGATATACATGTGACGTAGATGTGATTGCACGTGATTGCAGATATAGATGTGACGTAGATGTGATTGCATGTGTGATTGCACGTGTGATTGCAGGTGTAGATGTGATGTAGATGTAGATGTGATGTAGATGTGATTGCACATGTAGATACGACAGTAGATGTAGATGTGATGTAAATGTGATTTCAGATGTAGACATAATTGCAGATGTGATGCAGATGTTCACCTCTTGGTTATGTTGGTGGAGTCCTGCAGTGACTGGTCGAGTGTGAGTCCACCGCTGTCCAGCAGCCTGCGGAGGGCGATATCAGCCAGCTGACACATGACCCTCATCACCTCGTCCACGTTCAGAAACATGGAGAAATCCCTCTGTTTCCGTCTCGTGTGAACACGGATCACATCCGTCAGCAAACCCACCGACACACGTTCCAGCCGCGTCACTTCAGCCCACGGAACTAACAGCTTCACTGAGCACAAATACAACACGCATGAGTTACACACACAGCACAAAGATGCCAGAAGTGGTCAAATGACAGCATTTAATTCATTTCCTCACCCTCTTTGCCCAGTAGGAATGAGTAGAAGGCGATGTGGTTGGTGGTGAGGTACAGTGAGCCCTGGCGCGGCACGTGGCCCTTCCAGCAGCAGCAGGAGTAATGCGTCACCAGTTTCTCTCGCTGAGGGAGTCCGAAGCGCTGCTCGAACCGTGCCAGATCTTCCCGAAAGCGTGCCGGATCATCCTCCCGTGCAGCCTGACCGCCCAAAACCTCCTCCGCGATTAAACCCTACATAGAAACACAGAGACATTCAAAGTCTGAACTGAATGTAATGTTTGTGTGAGTCTGTGGAGAGGCCGTACTTTCACTTTGCCCTGCACAAAACTGGCAGCGTCTTCTTTATTCTCAAGCACAGCCATGTACGGCAGCAGGTTCTGATCCAGCCATTTCCAGTGTTTCTGCACCTCCTCTATCGTGGCTCCTGTAAGCACACATAGATAATAACTTAATTGATTTCTTAATGTTTTATGCCTTCATTTGATTACCAGCATTTTGATAATGAATTTGTAAAATAATAAACATAAAAAATAAAACATTTCTCAGGGCACTATTACTGTAAAAAAAATTGTAATGAATACAGTATATAAATTGTTACAATTTTATGAATTCAATCGATCTGACATGCTTTTTGATTATTAAAATAATTAAACCATTAAAACGGAATCCAGAAAAAATAAAACAGAAAACAGGAATTTGGGAAAAATAAAACAACATTTGGGAACTTTTACTCAATTAAACACATTTCATGATTTCAATTAATTAGACTTGCTTTTTGATGACTAAAATTGAATTTAACCATTAAAATTGAATACAGAAAAATTAATACGGAAAAAAGCATTACAAAAAACTAAAATTGAAACAGAACTCGGGGGAAAAAAAAAAACACACAGATAATGCGATCACACACATGTGCAAGTGACTGCATAACACACTGGTGCTTATGAAGAGAGGGTGTCACACGAGCGTGAGAGATGCAAACACACTGAACATAAGCTCTCACCGCTGGCTATGACCCAGCTGACCTGCGACCCGGGAACATGCAGAACGATCCGGAACGGGGCCACGCGCGCATTTGAGTCCAGCACGGTGTCCAGCGCGCCCACCAGCAAACCTGCAACACACACACACAGCACTGAATTTTGAAATAAATTGAAATATAACACTATAATAATATACTAATATAGCACTTAGTAAATTATTGCTCTTTTGTTGGTTTTGATTGCTTCTATTGTCCTCATTTGTTAGTCGCTTTGGATAAAAGTGTCTGCTAAATAACAAAATTTAAATATAATGCAAATGTAAATAAGCAAACTAAACTGAAATTTTAAAACAAGCCCCAAATCAAATAAATAAGTAACACAAACTTAATTGATTTCTTAATGTTTTATGCCTTCATTTGATTACCAGCATTTTGATAATGAATTTGTAATATAAATCCCCCCCCAAAAAAGAAAACTGACAACACAATTTCTGAAAAAAATAAACAGTTCATATGGCCCTATTATTGTAAAAATAAAACAAGTAAATGTTTTATGAATGCAACTGATTAGATATGATTTTTGATTATTAAAATTTAAACCATTAAAATGTGATTCAGAAAATTTAAAATGGAACTTTTAATAAATTGTTAAATTGCAAAAGTTTAGTGACTTCAATTAATTAGACATGCGTTCTGATTATTTAATAATAAATTTAATAATATTATTTAATAATAAAATTGACTCTAGAAAAATTACACCCTAAACCCTAGTACATCCCTACAACTTATTTTATTTTATTCTATTCCTATTCCATCTATAGCACACCTGTACATACAATTTATTCTTTTTTTGTGGTCTCCGTGTACTGGAAGCTTGTGACACTATAACAAATTCCTTGTATGTGCAAACATACTTGGCAATAAAGCTCTTTCTGATACAGAGGCAAGATGAAAAGAAAAAATACCATCTAAACTTTTCTAAAGACAGTAAGTTCCCCTCAGACATACATTCATATAAACTCATGCCCCTAATTGAATCGCGATTTGTTTAGCATCTCAACCTATTTGAATCGTCACATATTTGAATCGATTTTCAACCGGCTCGCTGTTAATCGTTACATCCCTAATGAAATGTAATATTATATTACATTACAACAATTTATATTGCTGCAGAGTGACGTGAGAGAACGATAAATCCAGAAAAATTAAAGCAGACAAAACCGAAATTCTAAAAAAATAATAATAATTCTTAGGGCACTATTGTAAAAATTGTAAAAACAAAATTATGAAATTGTTAAGGTTTTAGGAATTCAACTGATGAGACATGCTTTGTGATTATTAAAATGTAATTAAACCATTAAAAAAAAACAGGAATTTGGGGTAAATGAAACAGAATTTGGGAACTTTTAATAAATTGCATGCATTTCATGATTTTAATTAATGAGACATGCGTAAACATTAAAATGGGATAGATAGATAGATAGATAGATAGATCTTTATTTAAAGACTTTAAATAAATTGTTGGCAAATTGTAGTTTCATTAAAGTTTCATGATTCAATTAATTAGGCATGATTATGATTACTAAAATTGACTTTTACCATGAAAATGTAATACTGAAAAATTTAATATGAAAAAAAAAAGAATTTGTGAATTTATGCAAACAGAATTTATGGGGAAAAAAAATAAGACAGATTTGAAAGGGATCCAAACATAGCCCCTAAATGAAACAACCACTTTTCTCCAAAACCTCATCCTCCAAAAGCATGACAGTCTCAGCGCTATTTCACGGATATCAGTCAATACAGTATTAATGTTTTATGCTGCTACACATGAATTCAGTACTGCGGTGTTGTTGATGAATGTGTGTGTTTATAAGAGCACAGCTGTGTGCCACAGGAGTTATTATTATACCACACTTCATATGGCCTGATCTAACATCAGCATGAGAACGTTTCACTTTCGTATTCGAACTGCAGTCACCCGAATCAACACAAATCACCCGAGCAGAACAGACTCACAGCAATGCTGATCAGTGTGGAATAAAGCACTACACATGTTTACAGTGGTCGGTCATGATCAGCCTGTTCTGAAACACACATGAGGATTCCTGAAGTAAAACAACGCTATTTTCTCTATGCAAAAACCTGAAGCATTTAGATCACTCTGCTGTGAACTGCATGAAAACACGCCTTTCTATTGAGCTGCACAAAAAACAAACACAGCATGAGCGGTCAAATGACTCGATTCCTTTAATAAATGATTCAAAAAGTTGTCGGTTTGAATCAGTCTGATGAATCCTTCACTGAATGGGATCACTGAATTAATGAATATTTAGCAAATACCATGGTGTTTCATTCTTATAACCGGTGACATATTCAACAGAACATGATTGTGATTTGATTCAGTCTCGTCTTTGCTTGCTTTGAATCAAAAGCTGGCTGGTTTGGTTCATAAAGTCTTTTTATATTTACAGTATAACGCAGAATTTTGCATGAAATAAATAAAAAGTAGGGTTGTACAATGACTCAAATTGAGGCTAGTGTGTGTGAATATTAAAGCAAAAAAATACTGCTATTGAAACATTAAATCTGCATGTTCTGCATGCCTCTGATTTCATTTTATTGTGTTTTAATAGATTAATTAAATTGTTAATGTTTATACTAACTTTATGAGTTGTTTATACTAACTTTATATCAAATCATAAATCCAGAAAAATTAACCCCACATTTCTGAAAAATAAAACATTTCTTAGTTCCCTATTGTGGTAAAACTAATGAATTATGAAACTGTTAAAGTTTTATGAATTCAATAATTGACAAGACGTGCTTTTTGATTATTAAAATTTAATTAAAACATTAAAACAGAAAAAAAAAAAAAAGGAAAACACTGGAAAAACAAATAATCAATCAATCAATCATAGGGCCATAATAATGTAATTTTTGAAAAATCACATTTAAAAAAATGTGGGAAAAAAGAACAGAATTTATGCAAACATAAAAGACAGCACAGAACTTCTTAAATAAAACATTTCATAGGGCCCTGTTATTATTATTATTATTATTATTGTAACAATTCAACTGATTAAACATGGTTTTTTATTAAAATTTTATTAAACCATTGAAACGGAATTTTGGGGGGAAAATGAATTTGGAAACTATTAATAAATTGTTGTTAAATTGTATGAGTTTCTATGATTTTAATTAACTAGACATGCTTTCTGATTGCTTAAATTTGAATTTAACCATTAAACTACAGACACAAATGAGCCAGGAGTACAGAGCTAGAAAATGTGCTCAGCTCATCTGTTCTGGAAAAAGCAGAATATGTTCATATCGAGATCTCAGATGACTGCAGAATTCTCATTTTTCATGGAAGATCAGACTGTTTCACACTCATACAACGCTGTAAATCAGCACACACAGTAAAATCACACACGCGGTTATTAAGCTCATTTTTGATGGCGTCACACATCATAATCCACCAGCCAATCAAACGCGCTCACATCTGCTGGACTTTCATCAGAACAGCACAAGATCACGTTTCTATGTCTGGAAACGCTCAGCGGGAGACAATAAGAGTCTGATGTTTGCCATTCCTGATCCTGTCCACACAACAAACAGAGAAAGAGAAAGAGGAGAACACAAATAACCGGCTCTCCTTCTCACACTCACACACACTCACTCTCACACTCATAGACACACAGACACAAACAGACACTCACAGGGTTTGAAATTAACACCCGCCAACCCGCCAAATGTGGGTAAAAATCAGCTGTGGCGGGTATCGTGGATTTAGTGCGTGCGCTTTTATGGTGCGCTCTTTCACTGCATGATTCAGTCTATTAATAGGCTATGCATTAACAATGATCACATACTTCAAGATAAGGAGGCAGAAAATGTATATATTTATATCAGTTCATATAGTTAATCAATATCACACGAAGTATACACACGTCCTGAGGGTAACGCTCCCCTTTACGGTCCAGACCTACGAGGAGAGTTATAACACAACACTAACTGTTTGATTTATAACCCAAAAAACTCTGAGAATGACATTACATCAAATCGGCATTTATTAATAAAACAACACACCATGAAAGTCACAGAAGCAGCACTAAGCAATAGGACACTCGAGTTCATAGTGACGTCTTCAGAGTGTTTGTTAAAGATGACACACAGCAGAGCGATGAGATTCCTTTCATAACAACCCCTCAAGTGGCATACTGCTTCTGGAAAATCATTACAACCAAAAAAACTACATAAAAGACACACAAACGGTGCTGAAAACCTGATTCAGTGACTCAAGACTAGCAGATCAAGAGGTGTCATGAAACTAAGCTTAATAGTTAATACACAGACACATTTATTTTTATTTATTTTATCTCATTTATTTATCAGCAACCATGGCTAATAATTCATGGCAACATTAACAATATCATTTCAATACATCATTATTTACAATAATATAACATTTTCTTAAGAAACAATCATTATACAAAAGCAAACAAGGAAGGAGAGACTTTTTAAAAAATATCTTTTAGTATATTTTCTGAATAATATCGTTGTCTAATATCATTAAAAATTGGACATTCTATTAAAATATGTTCAGTAAATATATATAAATAATATAAAATTATGAAATAAAAAATGAAGGAGTATGTGTGTGTGTATACATATATATAAACAACTATTAAAGTTAACAACTAATTATTAAATTTATTTAATAGGCTTATAGCTCATATATTTTAACTTTTTTAAATATTATATTATATAATAATATATATTTTTATATGCATTTATATAAATATATATTTTAACTACACACACACACACACACACATATATATGTGTATATGTATACACACATACCCTACAGTAAAAAAAAAAGAAGAAGAAAAAAAATCAGCTGAATGCAAAAAAGGCTGTCCAGCTGGTTTGGCTGCTGGTTTCAGATTAGTTTACGAAACATAACACTAGTTAGTTGTCCTGATCTACATAATCCAGTTTATAAAACGAGTTCAAGCAGCATCATAAAGCGATTCGTTCTGCTTAGAAACACACATTTGAGTCTAACTAGTATCAGTAGATCAGATGTTATAGCAGTAGACTGTACTATAGTTCTGAAGCCTCAAATCATAAAAACACAACAAAGCGTTCACATTAAACACCAGAGAGAGCAGAGCGTCTGATCTTTGAGCTCAACTATAACAAGGCACTTCTGTACTTCAGAGCACGTAACAATAAACGAGATTTCACTGAAGTTATGCAAGAACTTTGACCGCAAGTGGGAAAATAAGTCATGATTACAGCCTTGTTTTGTTTCCACGTCTATTATGAGCCACAGGCGCTGTTGTGAATGTTTGTTGTGATCTCCTCGTGAAGGAAACTCCCAGAAAGACCAGGATGCAGCTGTTGCTCCGCCAGACTAACGCTACAGACTCGGAGCTCGGTGATTGATCAGAGTGCAAAAGAGATGTCGGGACTCACCTGTGATTTTCCCTCCCGTGTCTCCGTGTCCTCGCCGGTGCTGCAGGAGGAAATAATCGTTGGATCTGTCGGTCACCCAGAGCTTCAGCGCGTTTTTCAGCGCGACTTCTTCAGGAGTGATCCACATCCTCACGAGTGCGGCTCGCGTTGCTCTCTGTAGTACGCACTAGCCTCGTATTCCGCCCATAACTGCAGTTCCTCTTTCGGCGCGACTGTTTATTTCCGCTTTTTCCAGCTTTCCTGCCCTCGGTTCCGGCGGGGGAAGTTTCATCTCACCGCCTGCCGGTTCTCCTCACGAATAAAGCTGACGATGCGTTTCCCGCGCGAATTCCACTGACTGACAGGAACCAACCGACGCTTCTTTTTATTGTCTTTAGCTGCAGAAGTTACTGAAAAGCGATTTTACATGTGCTGGTCTGGTTATACTGAGGTGACAAAACAAAAGCCTACCGTTTTAATAACTAATTCTATATCGCGAATAAACGGTCGCCGCTGAGAATCTGTGTGACTGACAGCCGCTCCTCCAATCAGAAGAACGTTCTGCCTGTCAATCATTCGCGCGCGGGGGCGGGGCTTTATAGACGTTGGTGGAATTCAGTGATCGATAGATGATTAATCTTAGTATATTTTTATTGTATTCAAATGTATGTGTGTAAACTAAATTGTATTTATGCACAATTATTCTGAAGTGATTTGGGATGTTTTATTTTTCTAAGATAATTGTTATATTTATAATATAGGTATATTATAATTCACATATTATATATAATAACAAAATTCCTTATCCGCAAATGTATGGGCGTACTTTTACTCCTGGTAAAATAGAAATAGGTCACTATCTTTATACGTTAACAGCAATAAGACATAATAAATTACTTAAATATGTCCTTTAATCGATTGATTTATAACACGCATCCTGTATGATGAAAACTGAATGTTCAAAAGTACAGTGTTTTAAATGTTTTAAGAACATTTCGTGAACGTTAAGGGAACGTTACATAGATGTGTTTAAATGAAACAAGCAGTAACATTCAAAAAATTAATTAACTAAACTTTTCAGAAAAAAAGCTCCATGAACGATGTATAAATAATATTTTTATGCTAACATTTTGACAACGTTGACGAGATAACGTTGAACAAACGTTCTGTTAACGTTAAGAATGTTTGAGAACATTGCCAGATGTTCTATGTTTAAAGATGTATATTTCTCCTTTTGTTCTCTTCTATTAATATTTTAATATTCTGATGTTTATCAAGATTTGATTGTTATCAAAATGTTGCAATAAAAAAGTTAGAATTGTTTGCATATTTGGATTTCACGGACAGTAAATACAGGATTTTGGTTAATATGTTTTCGGTGAACATGACATTTGGAAATCTGAAAAAATTGTCTTTCTATTTACTAGCAATACTCAACATGTTACCAACATCATAATCATGCCAGAAACATGCTAGCAACATGTTAATCATGCTAACAATATGCTAATCATGCTAGAGACACACTATCAACATGTTAACTACATGCTAATCATGTTAAAAACACGCTAGCAACACGTTAACTACATGCTAATCATGCTAGCAACATTCTAATCATGTTAAAAACATGCTATCAACATGTTAACTGCATGCTAATCATGCTAGCAACATTCTAATCATGTTAAAAACATGCTATCAACATGTTAACTGCATGCTAATCATGCTAGCAACATTCTAATCATGTTAAAAACATGCTATCAACATGTTAACTGCATGCTAATCATGCTAGCAACATTCTAATCATGTTAAAAACATGTTAACATGTTAACTACATGCTAATCATGTTAAAAACATGCTAACAACATGCTAATCATGCCAGAAACATGCAAGCAACATGCTAATTACCTTTCACCTTTATTTATATAGCGCTTTATACAATACTGATTGTGTCAAAGCAGCTTTACAGTGTTAAACAGGAAAATAGTTGGTCAGTAATGCAAGAGGACAATAACAAAGAATAATTTTTCCAGCTAAAGTCAGTTGATTGATGATTCAGTGATTCATCATCCAGTTCAGTTCTCTACCAATAGTGTCTGTGCAATCAGTCAAGCGTCCCCAACTAAGCAAGCCATTAGCTATATGCTAATCGTGTCAGAAACATACTAGCAACATGTTAACATCATGCTAATCATGTAGAAACATGCTACCAACATGCTAATCATGGGTGTATTCCAAACTGCTTTTTTGCGCCCTTGAAGGACACTTCGGGAAGGGGACCATTTGTAGGGACGTTCCAAACGAAAGTGAACAACTGAATCACTTCCAGAAGTCGGTTAGCGAAGGGAACATGCGATGGTCACTTCACGGAAGTGATATCTGTTTGTGATCATGTGATCTTCAGTTAGGAACTCTTGCAATGCATTTTAAATCATGTTATCTATCTATCTATCTATCTATCTATCTATCTATCTGTCTGTCTGTCTGTCTGTCTGTCTGTCTATCTATCTATCTATATCGTTCTATCGTTCTATCTATCTGTCTGTCTGTCTATCTGTCTCTATCTGTCTGTCTATCTATCTATCTATCTATCTATCTATCTATCTGTCTTGTCTGTCTGTCTATCATCTATCTGTCTGTCTGTCTGTCTGTCTGTCCTATCTATCTATCTATCTATCTCTGTCTGTCTGTCTGTCTGTCTGTCTGTCTGTCTATCTATCTATCTATATCGTTCTATCGTTCTATCTATCTGTCTGTCTGTCTATCTGTCTCTATCTGTCTGTCTATCTATCTATCTATCTATCTATCTATCTATCGTTCTATCTATCGTTCTATCCGTCCATCCATCCATCGTTCTATCTATCGGTCTGTCTATCTATGTATCTATCATTCTATCGTTCTATATTTCTATCTGTCTGTCTATCTGTCTATCTATCTATCTATCTGTCTGTCTGTCTATCTATCTATCGTTCTATCTATCTATCTATCTATCTGTCTGTCTGTCTATCTATCTATCGTTCTATCTATCTATCTATCTATCTGTCTGTCTGTCTATCTATCTATCGTTCTATCTATCTATCTATCTATCTGTCTGTCTGTCTATCTATCTATCGTTCTATCTATCTATCTATCTATCTGTCTGTCTGTCTATCTATCTATCGTTCTATCTATCTATCTATCTATCTGTCTGTCTGTCTATCTATCTATCGTTCTATCTATCTATCTATCTATCTGTCTGTCTGTCTATCTATCTATCGTTCTATCTATCTATCTATCTATCTGTCTGTCTGTCTATCTATCTATCGTTCTATCTATCTATCTATCTATCTGTCTGTCTGTCTATCTATCTATCGTTCTATCTATCTATCTATCTATCTGTCTGTCTGTCTATCTATCTATCGTTCTATCTATCTATCTATCTATCTGTCTGTCTGTCTATCTATCTATCGTTCTATCTATCTATCTATCTATCTGTCTGTCTGTCTATCTATCTATCGTTCTATCTATCTATCTATCTATCTGTCTGTCTGTCTATCTATCTATCGTTCTATCTATCTATCTATCTATCTGTCTGTCTGTCTATCTATCTATCGTTCTATCTATCTATCTATCTATCTGTCTGTCTGTCTATCTATCTATCGTTCTATCTATCTATCTATCTATCTGTCTGTCTGTCTATCTATCTATCGTTCTATCTATCTATCTATCTATCTGTCTGTCTGTCTATCTATCTATCGTTCTATCTATCTATCTATCTATCTGTCTGTCTGTCTATCTATCTATCGTTCTATCTATCTATCTATCTATCTGTCTGTCTGTCTATCTATCTATCGTTCTATCTATCTATCTATCTATCTGTCTGTCTGTCTATCTATCTATCGTTCTATCTATCTATCTATCTATCTGTCTGTCTGTCTATCTATCTATCGTTCTATCTATCTATCTATCTATCTGTCTGTCTGTCTATCTATCTATCGTTCTATCTATCTATCTATCTATCTGTCTGTCTGTCTATCTATCTATCGTTCTATCTATCTATCTATCTATCTGTCTGTCTGTCTATCTATCTATCGTTCTATCTATCTATCTATCTATCTGTCTGTCTGTCTATCTATCTATCGTTCTATCTATCTATCTATCTATCTGTCTGTCTGTCTATCTATCTATCGTTCTATCTATCTATCTATCTATCTGTCTGTCTGTCTATCTATCTATCGTTCTATCTATCTATCTATCTATCTGTCTGTCTGTCTATCTATCTATCGTTCTATCTATCTATCTATCTATCTGTCTGTCTGTCTATCTATCTATCGTTCTATCTATCTATCTATCTATCTGTCTGTCTGTCTATCTATCTATCGTTCTATCTATCTATCTATCTATCTGTCTGTCTGTCTATCTATCTATCGTTCTATCTATCTATCTATCTATCTGTCTGTCTGTCTATCTATCTATCGTTCTATCTATCTATCTATCTATCTGTCTGTCTGTCTATCTATCTATCGTTCTATCTATCTATCTATCTATCTGTCTGTCTGTCTATCTATCTATCGTTCTATCTATCTATCTATCTATCTGTCTGTCTGTCTATCTATCTATCGTTCTATCTATCTATCTATCTATCTGTCTGTCTGTCTATCTATCTATCGTTCTATCTATCTATCTATCTATCTGTCTGTCTGTCTATCTATCTATCGTTCTATCTATCTATCTATCTATCTGTCTGTCTGTCTATCTATCTATCGTTCTATCTATCTATCTATCTATCTGTCTGTCTGTCTATCTATCTATCGTTCTATCTATCTATCTATCTATCTGTCTGTCTGTCTATCTATCTATCGTTCTATCTATCTATCTATCTATCTGTCTGTCTGTCTATCTATCTATCGTTCTATCTATCTATCTATCTATCTGTCTGTCTGTCTATCTATCTATCGTTCTATCTATCTATCTATCTATCTGTCTGTCTGTCTATCTATCTATCGTTCTATCTATCTATCTATCTATCTGTCTGTCTGTCTATCTATCTATCGTTCTATCTATCTATCTATCTATCTGTCTGTCTGTCTATCTATCTATCGTTCTATCTATCTATCTATCTATCTGTCTGTCTGTCTATCTATCTATCGTTCTATCTATCTATCTATCTATCTGTCTGTCTGTCTATCTATCTATCGTTCTATCTATCTATCTATCTATCTGTCTGTCTGTCTATCTATCTATCGTTCTATCTATCTATCTATCTATCTGTCTGTCTGTCTATCTATCTATCGTTCTATCTATCTATCTATCTATCTGTCTGTCTGTCTATCTATCTATCGTTCTATCTATCTATCTATCTATCTGTCTGTCTGTCTATCTATCTATCGTTCTATCTATCTATCTATCTATCTGTCTGTCTGTCTATCTATCTATCGTTCTATCTATCTATCTATCTATCTGTCTGTCTGTCTATCTATCTATCGTTCTATCTATCTATCTATCTATCTGTCTGTCTGTCTATCTATCTATCGTTCTATCTATCTATCTATCTATCTGTCTGTCTGTCTATCTATCTATCGTTCTATCTATCTATCTATCTATCTGTCTGTCTGTCTATCTATCTATCGTTCTATCTATCTATCTATCTATCTGTCTGTCTGTCTATCTATCTATCGTTCTATCTATCTATCTATCTATCTGTCTGTCTGTCTATCTATCTATCGTTCTATCTATCTATCTATCTATCTGTCTGTCTGTCTATCTATCTATCGTTCTATCTATCTATCTATCTATCTGTCTGTCTGTCTATCTATCTATCGTTCTATCTATCTATCTATCTATCTGTCTGTCTGTCTATCTATCTATCGTTCTATCTATCTATCTATCTATCTGTCTGTCTGTCTATCTATCTATCGTTCTATCTATCTATCTATCTATCTGTCTGTCTGTCTATCTATCTATCGTTCTATCTATCTATCTATCTATCTGTCTGTCTGTCTATCTATCTATCGTTCTATCTATCTATCTATCTATCTGTCTGTCTGTCTATCTATCTATCGTTCTATCTATCTATCTATCTATCTGTCTGTCTGTCTATCTATCTATCGTTCTATCTATCTATCTATCTATCTGTCTGTCTGTCTATCTATCTATCGTTCTATCTATCTATCTATCTATCTGTCTGTCTGTCTATCTATCTATCGTTCTATCTATCTATCTATCTATCTGTCTGTCTGTCTATCTATCTATCGTTCTATCTATCTATCTATCTATCTGTCTGTCTGTCTATCTATCTATCGTTCTATCTGTCTATCTGTCTGTCTATCTATCTATCTATCATTCTATCTATCTAAATTTTAAACTTTACATCTGTTTCAAACTTTTCAAGTTTTTACAACTACTTCAAAATTGGCTTTCTCGAGCCAACCTAAAATTTGTCTTGACAAACTTTTTTATCTAGTTACTAAATTAGGTGTTTTTTAAATTTATTCATTTACAGTTTTTCTCAGTCGCTTTGGTGCATTTCTCGAATCGTCCTTAATATTTGCAAAGAAGTATGTGCATTTCTCAAAACAATTCGTACAAACAGCACCACACAATGGATTACCTGCAAAAGCCTGTAACTTACTCAAAATCTTTAGTTCATCTCTCAAAAGTAATTATTTATATCAATGAACATATCAGTGCCATCAGAATGAAAAGTCCTTGAGTCATTGTTCACAAACAAGATAGTCAAAATGCTTAGTCAATATAACAGTGCACTCTGTTAGTATTACCTGGTGTAAACTATGGCAACAGTTTGGATAACAGTTACTGTATTGAACAGTATGCCATATATCCAAAAGTAGAAATTTACACATTACTGTATGTGGGATATTGATTGAAAGAGACTGGATAGAATTCCCAGTTACACTTTACTAGTGGTCTGACAAAAATACAAACAAAAAAGCATTACAACGTCATTGTGATGAAAAGAAATATGGGCACAAAGGCGAAGATACAAAATTAGAAAGACAAACACAGCTATGCTTTTGCATGCAGCACTGTATGAGGAACTGCAGTGCGGTCTGTCTACACCTCCTGACCTGCAGATTCTCATCTACATCACAACTAATATCTTCCCTTGCAATGCAACGTGGAACTGGAGTCAAGTGAACCTTCTCACAACTTCATACATGTGGATGAGGCTGGCTTCAACCTGACCAAAAGCAGAAGGTGTGGTCGAAATGTCATCGGCCACAGAGCTACTGTTGATTTATCAGGCCAACGGCGAGGAAATATCCATTGTCAGAATTTGTACCTCTTGTGTTGTCCTGTGTGTGTGTGTGTTTGTGTGTGAGAGAGTGAGTGTGTGTGTGTGTGTCAGTACTGATGACGGTGGATGTGCTGCATATAGAAACACCAGGCGTTTCTCAATCAGTGTTTATTACTGAAAACCAGCCTCGAGTCAATACTTCAATATATTTAAAGGAACAGTTCACCCAAAAATTACTCTCGGTTCATCTGAGAGTAATTTTGCAACTTGTTCAAAAGAAAGAGAAACTGCTTTTATGATGTGCGCAAGTGACTAGATGATGTGGAGGTTGAACAGGTAGTTTTGAGAATTTAATTTCTTTTCTGAGAAATGCACCGAAGCCACTGAGAAAAACTATTTATTTGCTGAATGAGCGTCAGTCAGTCAGCCACGCCCCTGTTGCGTCATTTGATTGACAGCGCATCTGGACGTACGTGCGCTGCGCTTCAACACCATATATGGACATTCAGAAACACGCCGGAAAACGGTGCAGCACTGATTATCGTCCTACGCGCTTCTCTGAAATGTTCTCTTTAAATGTTCGCATTAATCATCTTATGTAATTATACAGTTTTGTCGTGACGCTAACGCATTCATTTTGATTTCTCGGCGGATTTACTGATCAAACGGATGAAAAGGCGAGTGTTGTTGTGTTGTCAGCCGGTGTTCGGCCGGAGCAGTTTGAGCGGCGCTCCTTCTGTTTCCGGTGCAGTGAGAGCGGAGGCGTGATTCACAGCAGCTCCGAGATGCAGGTTTGTGTCTTTAAAACGATCTAGATCATAGTTTAATGCTCATTATATTGTCACATTGTTGATTTGTGTTTCCTCGCGTCTGTGTGAAGGATGTTTGGAGGTGATGATGGGTTAGTTTAGTCTCTTAAGCTCAGAACTAGTGCTCTGTGTGTGTTTACATTGGTTATCTCTTCTTCTTGGGTTGATGTTGTCTGCGATTGAAGACTGAAGAAAATATCAAGGAAAATCTCCAGAACTGAAAATCAACGGCGTTTCTATAGCTTTATTATAGTTAGTGCTATTATACGTTACTAAAAATATAAATTAATACATTTTTGCTAATTATAATAAAATAAACGTTAACAAATACTGAAACTCGTAGCTCTGTGAATAATATCCAAAATAAAAAAGGTAATTCTGATTTTTTTTCTTGCAATAATGAATTTATATCTCAGAATTCAGAGAAAAACCGTGAGATAAGAAGTCACGATTAACCTTTTTTTTTTTTTTGTATCCAGTTCCATGAGAAAGTGACTAAAACTTTAACTAAAATTAAAATATTGTTTGTTTTCTGAATATAGGATCCGAACGCAGACACCGAGTGGAATGACATCCTCAGGAAGAAGGGCATCCTTCCTCCCAAAGAAACACCGCCGGAGGAGGAAGAGGAGGAGCTTCATCAGACGCAGTCTGTCGGTCCGTCACAGCTGTGCTTTACTTGAGAGTGTGTGTGTATGTGTGAGAGTGTGTGTGTGTGTGTGTGTGTGTGTGAGAGAGTGCGTGTGAGAGTGTGTGCGTGTGAGAGTGTGTGCGTGTGAGAGTGTATGTGTATGTGTGAGAGAGTGTGTGTGTGTATGTGTGTATGTGTGTGAGAGTGTGTGAGAGAGTGTGTGTGTGTATGTATGTGTGAGTGTCTGTGAGTGTCTGTGTGAGTGTGTGTGTGTGTGTGTGTGTGTGTGAGTGAGTGTGAGTGTCTGTGTGAGTGTGTGTGTGTGGAGTAGATGAGCTGATGGATTGTGTTGTTCTGCAGTGAAGACGTACGAGAGCATGACTCTAGAGCAGCTGGAGGAGAATGAAGACGAGTTCGGTGAGGAAGATGAGCTGGCCATGGAGATGTACAGGTACAGAGCACAGCTTCACTTCAGTCAGTGACCAGTGACCATAAAGATCAGGGTTTATGCTCAGAATTAAACTTCTGCAGTTCATTCAGAAGATAACTGCGGCTCGTTTCAGTCCAGCTTTGATCTGTGTGAACTTTATACTTAGTTTGAAAATCTAAATCTGAAATAACAATTACTAAAAACTATATAGACATTAAAAAACAAATTAAACTTATGCAATTAATTCAGAAGATAATTTTGGCATTCAGTCTAGCTTTGTTTTTGTGAACTTTATACTTTATAATTAAGATTAAAGTTTGAAAAATTAAAATCTGAAATAAAAATGACTAAAAACTATAGACATTTTAAAAAACAAATAAAATTTGAAATGTTTTGCTCGGTTTTGAACTTCCGCGATTAATTCAGAAGATAATTATTTCAGTCTAGTTTTGGTTTTTGTCAACTTTATAATTAAGAAATGAAAGATTAAAACCTGAATATGTTAAATAAAAATTACTAAAAACTATATAGACATTTAAAGTTTGAAAATGTCTTATTGATTTATCGCTGGAAATGAATGGCATTTGCATACTGGATTCTGATTGGCCGTCATTCTTGCATATATTTGCATACTGATTGTAATGGGTTCTGTAGTCACGGTTATGCTGTGGATCATCAGCAGAAACAGACACAGCACTGAAGTGTCCTGCTGCTGCTCGAACTGTTAATAATGCTTTGTGTCCGGCAGACAGAAGAGGCTGGCCGAGTGGAAGGCTAACCAGCTGAAGAACAGGTTTGAGGAGGTCAGCGAGATCTCGGGGCAGGATTACGTGCAGGAGGTCAATAAAGCCGGAGCGGGAATCTGGGTGGTGCTGCATCTCTACAAACCGGGGTGAGACTCTCCATCACTGCGTTCATACAGCGACAGACCTTCTGCGAAACAAGCCTGGGATTTGATTAAACCCCGAAGCTCACCTGTTTATTTATTACTCCCTTTGGGTTCAGTTGGCATTGCATTATCTAATTTTGTTTCTCCAGTAAATGTATCTTGATTTATGAATCTTTAGACATTTGAACTAGAAAACCAGACAGAAATACTGAGGAAGCGTGTGATCGGAAGATACAGGAGAAGTTACTTCCGTATTCTGCTGTTTGGAGCAGAAATATTGAAGCCTTAAGCTATTTATTTGTCAGATTAATTAAAAACTAATGAAGATCTGTTGGAAGCTGTATTATTAGACTTTGAAGCGTTGCTAATGCGAGACATTTACGTTTAGAGACGTATTGAGTTCCGTTCAGTGTATTCCTTAAATTTTCTTTAATTGGTCATGTGTCTGTGTGTGAGTGTGTGACTGTGTGTGTGTGTGTGTGTGTGTGTGTGTGTGTGTGTGTGTGTGTGTGTGTGTGTGTGAGTGAGTGGG